>NC_016484.1:699484-968780 GCF_000227115.2 Naumovozyma dairenensis CBS 421
TATGATGATGAATAGAAACTGGAATAGATCGAGGGAAAGTAAAGGATGGCTATCTGATAGCAAGTGAATGAAGCATTGATCCAATTTTATTTAATAAAAAAACTACTCCTTTTCTCGTCTCTGAGCGTAACATTCCCTCCTCAATTGCCATTTATTAATCATATATGGACCTAGAAGCTAGTCTGTCGCCAATTTTGGAGGTATTGGTTCCACCAACTTTATCTGATCTCGCACTTCGATCTCTAATTAAAGAACTATCATTTTTCTTAAAATCATCATCACGTTCAAATGCACATTTACAATCAATTTTACAAGTATACAGTAGCCAGACACCGGGGAACGAGGAAAATATAGCATGCTGGGAAAGACTAGAAAACTTATTGAAACCTTTATGTACAATAAGGAATATTGACGAAATCATTAAATATCTTTCAGTTTTCCAATCGTTAGTGTTTCAAAACTTAAACTCATCTCCGACCTCAAGACATCAACGTGGTAATTCATTCCAAATACCGACTATGGGACATAACAATTACAACAATAATATTTCAATGACAAGTCCACAACAGTATGATCCAAACGTTTCAATGAATAGTCCCACTAGGCCTCAGAGTTTATATGCAGAATCGTTTGAGAATTTGGATCGTTTCTCAGACAGAAGATCTTTACCTTCAATATATAGAGGATATCAACAACAACAAAATAGACACATCAATCAATCTAATAACCTTAATAATGGACCTTTAGTTAGTCTTAAAACTTTATCTGATCAATATTACAGGAGTATGCTCCCTGAAGAAGATATCTTAAGGTATGCATCATATACTTTATTAGCAACTACATCGCATATGTTCCCCATGGATTACAATTCCATTCAAATCCCTTCAAATATCCCGAACTCAATAAGTGCTCTGTTACATTTAATATTTGAAGCTGGTTTACTTTATCAAAATTTGAATGCAATGGTAAATAATTATAACATGAAGGATGTTTCTCCTATAAAGAAATCATTGTTACTACAATTGAATAAAGAATTGCAAATATATACAGGGTTTATTAATAATTTAATTACCTCGAATGCTTGTAATTCATTAAAATCGTTATATATGGAATTATTCGATTCCATATCCACACTAAGAATATATTTTAAATTCATGAACCAATTCGATATAACACTAGGTGATGCATTCTTATCCACATTCCATTCATGGAGATCGCATGGGGATTTGTTAGTAAGGAAAATTGCCACTCAACTATTTGATTGCACATTATCTATATATATTGATTATCTAGGGAATTGGTTGGTATTTGAAAGATTAGAAAACAATTATAATGAATTCTTTATTATTAAAAATACTGATACACAGAAGACACCATTAGACTCATATAAACTAATTCATGAAAAGATCCCATATTTTATACCGAAAGATGTAGCAAAGAAAATATTTATCATTGGCAAAACATATTCATTTCTGATAGATTTTTGTAAAGATTTACAATTCTCAAATAATCTTTCCAAAAAATATACAATAATTTACAAAAATATATTCGAACACTATAATTCTGAGAGCTATAATACCGTCCTTAATAAACTTTTCGAATCAATTGAAAATCAATACAACGAAATTGTCAAATATACAAACCTTTTACTTTGCCATAAATTCCATTATCATAAGATGATATTAACATTAAAGAATTTACTTTTGATGGGAAGATCGGATTTCTTAGATTTATTAGCTAACAAAGCAGTAGACATTTTGAATCCACCCTCTGTTTCCATCCAGGAATATAAACTAACTAATTGCCTACAAGAAGCTGTTCAATATTCATCCATTGCATCATTATATTTAAATAAAGAAGATAATAATTTCATAATAAATGGATTAGATGCAAGAGTATTAGATATGGGACATGGATCCATTGGTTGGGATATATTTACATTAGATTATAACATATCACCACCTCTATCCCTGATTATAAATGTTAACCGTGAAAATGGTAAGAAAGAATATTTAAGAATTTTCAACTTCTTATGGAGATCTAAAAAGAATTCATTCTTTTATAATAATGAAATGTTAAGAACTACCCACATCTTGAAAATGTTTAAAAGATTAAAGCTAACGAATCCACTAATCAAAGATGTTACTAAAAAAATTGCCAAATTAGGTATATTGAGGTCGCGATTGCAAAATTTTAATTTATGCTTAGAGTCGTTTTGCCAATATTATATCGTCGAGAAGGAATTCCAAATTTTACTTCAGAAATTGAATATATCAGACGAAGGTTCAAACCCAATTCAAATTAACAAGAAATTAAAGACAAAGAATACAAGACTGATAGAGACATCATCAATACCTATTCTAAAACCTAAAAAGAGTATATTTGCTGATGATCACACATCTACTAGCACATATGGACATGATGCGGGATTTGATGGTGACCATTTGAATATTGAACAATTGGAAGAAATTCATAATAATTTCTTAAGCAATATTCGATCTCATAAACTTTTAATTGCAAACTCTACAACAAATATTGGAACATATTCGAAAAAGGCATACCCAATCACATTGATTATAATCTTAGAGACACTTTTCCAATTTATTAATTCATATTCTCAATTAAACGATATTTCTGAAAAATTATTAATCCAATTCAATTTACTGGATCCTGTTGATTTGAATAATTTATTGACAGAATTTAGTAAATCATCTATCGAAGTGACCAGATATTATAAAGTTTTCCTGAATCAATCACATGTGTTCGAAAGAGATTTGAAAGCTGACAATGATGAAGAATTAATAAAATTAGGTAGACAGATCCGTTAAGAACAACTTATTATGTCATACTATAGTAATATATACTTTACTTGATGATTTATTTAAACTTGAATAAAAATAATAAATATTAGGGCATTTCGCTATAGTTATTTTAGTTTGAAGAAAATACCCTGTTTGCGAGTGCTTGTGATTTTGTTATCCGCTGTATGATGGGCTTCTGCCACCAAAACAAAACTCGATTGGGCAATGTTTTTGTGACACTTGCTCACTTTAAGCCTTGTTGAAAATGTGCTTATAACTTATAAGTTATAACCTTCCTCGAGAAGTAGAAAATTAAGGGAGCGTATTTCCCGTATTTACATATCTAATAGGTAGTATCTATACGAAGTCCTGGATTGCTAACTTTAGATAGAAAGTATCGTAAACTAAATCCGGCGAGTAGGTGCTAAATAAAATGAGGTTACTGGCCTTGATCTTTTTATATGAAATATAGGACTAAATAATATGAAATGTTGCTTTTAAAAGGAAATGATTCTGATGGATGATTTGGAATGATTAATCTTTTCATAAAAAAACTTATATAAATTCTGAATGACAGTGATTAATCGTTACTTAGTACCATTTGTCCTGCCGGAAGAATATTTTAGTGTGAGAAGTCGCATTGGTATATTGGAACAGAATTTCAAATTCTGACTGATATGTTGTTCTGGACGCAATTTTCAAAGAATTCAGTTATGCTCTTACAGATATTGAGCACTGTGAGTATATGGATCTACAAAACCGAATATTCGGGTTCACTATGCAGTAAATTTCCTTTTTCAGCATACCCTAATGCTTCCATCGATGAGCCATAATGCCTAAAATTATAAAATTGCATTAAAGCTCTAAGAGCAATTTCTTGACCACATGCATCATTGATTTCACCTGCAATATCTTTACCAGTAACCCAATTATCAATCAACTCCAGCTCCTCGTACAGGAATACGCCGGAAATCAACTCCATATGTTCAGATTTCCATCTTTTATTTTTAAAGGGAGTCAATTCTTTAATGATTCTTAAGATAGGATGATAAATATCTAAATTCTTCAATCGATAATATTTCTTGAATACTGTCCCTACAGATAATGGTAATTCTTTTAACCGTTGAGTTTTACTATCGATAATTTTTCTTAGGATCCTTAGCATATACGCCAACGATGGTAATATCATCGTATCGCGAATGTCACTAGCATCATTTGGAGATAATGATATAAAGTTTTCCGAGTATTGATTATTGTATTGAGAACATGTTGCCCAAAATTCTCCGTTATTTGTTATTATTTTGCCGCATACCCTTTCGGCATAGTTCTCTGAATATTTGTTCAAAAGTGACATACTTATATTGATATATCTGGAATCATAAAGCAGAACTGATAATTGTTCAAATTTTAAAACATGATTCAATTTGAACCATTTCAATAGAACAAATAATATACCCGATGATGCTTTTAATGAAATCTCTTTCATTCTTAATATTTCTAAGTATGGCTTCAACTTTTCAATTTCATCTTTGTTAGAAAGGTCGATCATGCCACCATCATCTGCCACTTCTGTTCTCTTATAAAAAACATTATTCAAGTTGGATTCCATAGTTTGTAAAAGAACCGAAACCAAAGCATTTAAGCTTGAGAAACAATCTTTATAATAGCTATCAATTCTTTTCATAATTTCAATCGGTTTTTTCATAGAACAAGAATAGTCATCAACGCTCATATTCATATAATTAATAGCAATATCATCATCCGATATGCTGTCATTAGGTTCTATCGCCATATCTGTATCATTTGATTTCCAGCCACGTTCCGTCTTCATGAACATGTCACGTTCTTGCCATAATTGTTTAGTACTCAGTTTAACTTTTAAATTATCTGATAATATAGTAGCAGCTTCATCAATACTATAAGGAAACATAATATTATTTTCATTATTTTCTTTCTCATTAGTCGACTTGATTCGTTCCGTTAAGGCATCTGATCCATTTTCATCATCAGATGGATATAAGCAAGGATATAACATATTGGTTTGAAAAGATTTCCTTAACCTCGGTGTGTCTGATAGTTGCAATAATTGAGGTGAAGCGGGTGGTGAGGGGAACGGTGTCGCGATATGTTGTTCGGGAATAGCTAAGTTCATATTAATGGGATTACTCGATTTTGATCTTGGTATTTCTAAAAATTGAGATAATGAACAAGAGTCATTAGAATCTATTGGTAATTTGGTTGTTTCCATGGAGTAGTCCGGGAATCTTGATGTAATATCATCCCGAAATGCTCGATAATGTAAGGGTGATATTGATAGTTTAGTACTACCCTTGGCATACCCCCCATACTTTCGTTTGTGCGGTTCAAGACCATGTAATTCGTAAAGAGATGATTTTGTTTCGTTATACAGGTTTTTGTCACCAAACTGGAGTACCAATAATTTGAATAAAAGTAAAATTATATTCCTAATCCTCATTGATAATCTACTATTCCATCTCCACTGTTCTATATAAAATGTAAGGAATTCTAAAATTCTTGCTTCGTAGAATGCTGTTATCGTTATGTTTACCTTAGCATTATCTCTATTCTCAATGCATACACATACAATAAAATATATTACTGAACTTGAATAAAAAAGTAATGATGAATGTTTCTTCAAATTTCCTCTGCTATCTCGACATTTTATGGCTATCTTCTTGAAATTTTCAAGTAGTGTATCCAAATGCGGTATTAACAATAGATTATTGCGTCGTATCTGCTCTAATTGTTCGCTCATGTCCCTGGTTAAAGAAAAAGTACCCATTGATATAAAGAATATGGTCATTAAAGCTGAGTCGGTGAGGTTGGAAGCATGGAAAAGCATATCTATCATTTCTCGTGCATATGAATCATCTTTGAGAAACTTCTCAGGTAACTTTACCATTTGATAAAATTGTCCTTTACTTTGAGGAAATTTGAGGAAATCAGAATTACAATACCAATCATTTAATTCATCTTGTAAACAGTAAAAATCTTTGAATTCCCAATCAATTGATGGTTCCTCGATGGTACGATTAAGTGTCCCATTAAGAATTTCTTCAGCCCTTTTGTCCAGATTCTTTTGGAATTCATCATTAACTGGCAGATTATAATCCCTCCCATTATTATTGTTATTATTATCTGATTCCGGAACTTTATCCCAATTTTGACTAGGCATTTTACCATCTTGTAGATGTCCTATTAATGGACTATCAATCTCGTCGACATTAGTGAATTCATCATCGTCTTCACTTTCATCAGGTATATCTAAATTACCTTGCGATGGAATCTCTGATCTCAATAACAAACCATTCTCATCATCAGATTCATTGCAATTCCCATCGTCTTGATCAATATTATCAGCATTAATATTATCATTATTACAATTATCTTCCCCGAACTCCAGGAATGGTGGACTTCTAGTAACGATATCGCCTTCCAATCCAGAACGTTTCCTAAATGTATTATCCTTACTATGTCTTATATTTTCAGAAGAAAAAGACCTTTTCATATTTGAAGAAATCTTATTAGATAGCCTTAAATTATTTCTCAACATAGAATCCAAATCTTGTAAAAGAATATCTCTTTCGCATGGTTGTTGCAGTTGTGGTGATTCTTGCCTTGATTTTTGTGAGGAATGTGACGGGGAAGAAGAATTTGATTTAGGTCGAATTGCTATGTTCTCTAATGACATTGATCTTGCTATTGGCATTCTTGGGGAGGCTATTGATATGGATGCTATTATTGAATTATAGGATTAGAATGGGCCCAGATCTGAGTTGTGGTGCGGTTGGCTCTGCTAGTTTTATATACTCTTCTGTTATTGCTAATTTCTTGAATTTCTTAAATGTCAAAAAGACGTTATATATAATCTAGATCAAGAATTTAAAATTAAAGCGATGGAACAGTTCACCAGCATTGATAGATAAAACTGCTGTGATAGGAAGAATATTTGGCCCTCCCATTGCATTTGCATCTGCATTCTGAATTAATATACGGAAAGACCTTCCTGCTAATGAGTGTAAATTTAACGCATATTCTTGGTTGGAGAGTAAGAATAACAAATATTTTAGATACTGTTACAGAAGGTAGAATATATTCTTTTAACTCTAGTAATAATACGATAACGTTAGATACCACTACCTCCACCAAGAAGAATAAAATTAAAAAAAGTAAAGAAACTAATTTGCATGACTTTAAAATAATCAAATGTCTGTTTATTAAACATTTAGAAGTTATTGACGATAAATCAAAAAAGCAATCAGGCTTTGGTAATATTAAACCTAGTTATATCAATATTGATAGAATTGATCAGTTATTGAAAGATCAAATAGCAAAAGCAAGTATAAAGGAAGGATTATTAAATCGAGGCGTTACTGAAGAAGGTCAATTCATATTTAATTTGATTCATAAGACAATTAGTGATACAAAATGGGGTAGTAAAAGTAATTCTATTATTATATTAGGTGATATAGAGATCTCTTCACCTTACAAAGTTGATAATATCAAATGTCTCCATGAATCAGATTCTAATAGCAAAAACTCTTTGAATCTTATAGTAAAAATTGTTCAAAATGGATGGGCAAAGTGGAGGATTAATCATCCTGATAGCGATAATGATGATGGAAGGAAAGGCGGTTAAGAATACGTCTATATATATATAATGTTATATATATTATGTATGAAGTGACCATTTTAATATTATAGAATCAAACAGTTTCAAGCCTCTATTATTGGTACCTTTCAACCCATCAAGATCTTCCCATTTAATATAGAAATAAAATTGCTGCCTTCCCAGATTTTGTTCATTTATTAATTCGTTTAACATGAAATGTGTATTTGAGTTGTTCTTACTACATTTTACGGTTTCAAAGTAGAGATTTAACCAACAATGTGAATGTGATACATATGAAGTAAATTTACTTATAACTTTATTTGTAGTTGTCATTGACGATGATGTTTGTAAACTTTTAATTTTCAGTGTGAAGTCTAATCGTATATCAGTATTTTCTAAATGTAATGGTGAAGAAGATGGTAATAACATTATTAATCTATCATTTTTAGTTTTCTTACTACTATTTGAAGGTGTGATCGAAGATGATAAGGGGGATGATAAGGTTGATGATGAAACGGTATCTCTACTTGTTGTTAAATTGTGAAAAGTAATCAGGTCATTTCTTGTTTCATTATAATGTTGCAGGTTTACCGATATTTCGTATGGATATTGGAATGAGTAATCAGAATCAGGAGAGGAATTAAAGTTCGAGTTTATAATTGTTGTTGGCTCGAGCAATTCTATCGAATGGAATGTAAATCGTGCCAGTTGTAATTGATTCAGTATCATATCTCGATGCATTGAATCGTAGTAAAGGAATAATTCATGGTACTTTAGGAATCTTAATTGTGAATATATTGTGACACCTTTTGAGATACCGGGCTTAAATCTATTATTCATGAATACAGCTTTTGCCGCATCCAATGATGATGTTTGCAAATTACCTGTTCCTGGATTGTATTTCATTAAATATGCGATACATATTGTACCACAACGACCTTTCCCCATTTTACAATGCAATACAGCAATTTTCTCCTTACCAGATGTAGTGAAGTTATGAATATCATCGATGATCTCTTGGAGTAGAAGAAAAGGTGGTGGAGAATGATCAAGCCAACCATTTCTTGAAAGAAATGAACTAACAGGTATGCTCGATAATTGACTTGTAGGGATAGAGTCATCCCTTGCAACAATTTCAATATTTTGTATTTTAGCTTCTTTCTTTAAATAATACGTAGCCACAGAAATATTTTTATGATCATTGTAATTGTAATTGTCATTGTCATTGTTATTGTCATTGTCCTTATCATTATTATTACTCACTATAACACCACTTGAATTTGTCAAACTGATTACATCTTGATCGGTATAATCAGATAAGTTTGATTCCACTTTAAAATTATAAATTTTCCAATTTCCATTTCCATGATTTAAGTTTAAATAAATTAATAAATCCATAAGATTATTTCTATAAAATAATTTTGGATATTTGGTGACGGGATATGAACAAACTATAATATTTGGAGTAATATATGAGAGATCCAAAGTCAACCCTAAATTATTCTTATGAACTTTCAAAGGTGCGGAATAAATTGAACGTATCAAATTTGATGCATGATCACGTCTATGTTTTTGAAATGTTGGTTCCATTTTTTTGTATGGTTTCTTTTGTTTACCTCCGCTATAGGAAGATTTTTGATTGAAACCAATTGTCATGTTAATAATATTCATTGTAAGAGTATTGTGTCATATAAACGTTCTAACAATTTTTACATTAAATTTTTTTCCGTCATCATTTTTCCGGACACTATTACATAGTAGTGCCATTTACTATGTACATCTAATGTTAATGAAAGAGGAGAGATGCATTAATTCTGTTCTTCAAGTTCAACGTCACACAAACTCAAAATACCATCAGCTACCCAATTTAATGCCGTCACGATTGATACATGGTCATCATTCATAAAGTCTAAGATTTTATCATTTTTGTTACCATTGTGTAGCAGCTTATCCTCTACGTCATTATTTTCAAATAAGAAAGAATGATTCTCTTTATAAGATTTATAAACGAATTCATCGAAATAGTAAGGTGGATCAACCCAAAATGAATCTAGCGTCTTGTATCCATCTCTATTATTTCTTCTTTTTTTCAAAATACAATACGGAGCACGAATCAATAAGTTTAGATTAAATTTCGAACGTATTTCCGAATTATTCAAGATCATAAATCCATCCACAATAATGATTTTATATTCTGCCTCATTGATTTTTGCATATTTTTGTTTCAATTCCGTTAATGCTTGTCCTTTCAAAATAGAGTTGAATTTTGTTAAATCGTCTACATTGTCATTATGAATCAATTTATTAGAGACTACACCTGTTCTTTTAATGGAGTCCAATTCTTTAGCAAATAGTGAAAAATCTAGAGCTTCGGGACAATCCCAATTTTGAATCTTACGGATAGGATCGATGGGGATTTCACTATCGTGTTTATAAAAATCATCTTGATGAATTAATGTTGCTTCGGGAAATATTTGAGATGTCAGTTTAGCGATAGTAGTTTTACCACTTGAGGAACATCCGCTGATAGCTACGAGAATGATCTTTCTTTTATTATGAGTAGTATTCTGTGACGGCGTTGACATAGTAGTAGTTGTTTAAGATATAGCCCTACACAAACTATAAGAGATGCCCGACGTCTGTATATCTAGTGCTTAAATATATAAACAGCAAGTAGTAAAGTAGTAAAGATAATGGAACTAATGGGATACTAATACCAGCCTGTACCTACAAACAATGCACACAATCCTAATAGTTGGTCTAAACAGTAAGAACGGGATTGAGCTAGTACGTACTCTATGCAAATGGTCTGCGTCTGGACTAGCACAGGTCTTCGAGCTCGAATGGACATATCTGTCTACTGCTGAAAGAATTTCCTTGGGTGACGCTGTTGGAGGGTTCCCACGCAGTATTTTGGTGTCGGAATTATGGGGGGCACCAATATACATGTTACCCTCTGTTAGAATCTTCCATAAAAAATAAATAACACGAATGCGAATGCGAATTTAGCGTCAAACGTTGTAAGTTAGTTAGTTGGATTGGGTTATTACTGTATTACGTCCCTCTACTCTGGGACTTGCTCTATTAAGACATATACATAATTGATAAGTGGTAATCGAAACAAGAGTTCTCTTTGGAATCATAATATCCATTCTAAAGGCAACAACAATACGATTACATATACACTAGGCAAATATGGCTAACGAAAAGACAGACAACCAAATTGAAAAATTAATGGATGTACCATTAGAATTCGTTAAGGATGGTAACCAATTTTTGACCAAGTGTAAGAAACCAGACTGGAAAGAATATTCCAAAATAGTGAGAGCTGTTGGTATTGGTTTCCTTGCTGTTGGTGTCATTGGTTACGCTATTAAGTTGATCCATATCCCAATTAGATACGTCATTGTTTAAGAGTAGGAGGGGTTTTTTTCTTCATTTGAAACAGAGGCTCTCTTTTTACTACCTTTATATATACAACATGATTTTTTATCGTACAATTCTTTTTTTCTTTAGTGCAAAATGTAGCAATATAACCAAATAATATTAATGATAATACTCCCAATAATAATAATAAAATGTTTAGTAGGTGGAACCCCTCTAACAATATGTTCGTCTATAAATTAGTTTAAATAAAATACTTGGGCTTATATAGTATATGAATATGTCCATTTCCCTTTTTAAAATGATAATTAAATTTTCATAGGATATGTCATCCTCATAAAATATTGTTTTATTCCAGGCCCCAACAATAAATCATATTTAGCTCTCCTTTCTTGTAACAATTGAGAAGCAGCATCATTATCATCATCTTCGTCGTAAGCATTGTGTTTTATAGTTTCCACTTTATCATTCATTCTTTCGCTTATCTGGTCATACCCAACTCCTGTGTTTCCTTCTCCTCCTTCTTCTTCATCATCATCTTTTTCACTTGATAAACCTGTACCAGATGAAAAATGATCTTTTAATTTAGCATCATTTGCAATTTGACGTTCTCTTAATTTCAATCGAACAGCATATTCCCTTAAAAACAATATTAATATTAATGCAGTAGTAAAACAACATCCTGAAAAGATTTGTGTATGTAAATATGGATTATTAATATTTTTAGTATCCACTAATGCTTGAGCAATAACTTCCACTACTAATAAAACAGGTGCACCTGAATAATTAACAAACCCCCAACCAGCTAAAAAATCTGTCGGTCCACACATATCTGCAATCAAAACTGTATTCATAACATTGGCTACACCAACACATGATCCAACCATGATAGAAAAAAACAGTAATTGAAGAAATGTATGAGCTGGAATCCAAAATGCAAACATGTATACACATAATAAAAATGTTAAAGTCACAGTAACATTACATCTACCAAATCTATCACCGAGAAGCCCCATTACTGGTCGACCAATACATTGGCAGCCATTCAAAACTGCAGTTAATGTAGTCCCATCATGTTGTGTTAATCCCTTTGCAACAGCATATGCAGCTAATGTGAAAATCATTAAGTTATAACCAAATAATGCAAATGTGAACCAAATTGCAATCAGGGGGACAAATGGTTTCCTTGTAACGATCTTAATTGATAATATCATAGAAAACGTATTTTTAATCGGAGCCCACGATTTGAGACCTAGCGGTTTAATAGGGTTATGTTCTTTAATTAGTGCAATGGCAATAAAACTTGACGTGACACATGTAATCGCTAACATCCTAAGACACCAATGTGTATCTCCACGGTCATGAATCATTTTATTAGAAGCTAAACTATAAATGACACCTCCCATACCAGTACCCATCAAGGAGATACCTTGAGATACACCTCTTTTCTTTAAAAACCAACCAGGTAAAACAGTCGTTGCTGGAGTAAACATCAACGATATCCCAAACCCAATCAATACACCTTGTGTACAATATAATTGCCATAATTTAGTAGCAAAACTTGCTAAAAGAAACCCTGCTAACATACATAAATTACCAATGATCATAGTTGGTTTATTCCCAATTACTTTAGCGATAACCATAACAAAGGGACAAAACCCTTGACCGATGAAGACACTGAGACCAGTAACTAAAGCATAGTCATATTTCGAAGCACCAGCATATGTCCCGTTCGATAAATAAAAACTTAAAAATATACCGAATGCAGAATTACAACCCCAACTATTTAAGAAAATTACAGTAACTGCCACTACCACTACCCAACCGTAGCCACCATCTGGTGGTAAATCGACGTTACCACTTTCTTTATTCGTAAATACTCTCTTTATCGTCTCCCCTTCTTCACTTTCTTCTTCCGTTCCTTGCTCCTGTTCTTGTTCTTGTTCTTGTTCTTGTTCTTGACCTTCAGATTTCCGCCTCTGTATCATTTCCGCTATATTAGCCTTAGAAGAAGTATTATTATCATCATGATGAGGACGAGGAGTGTGAATA
The DNA here is from genome assembly GCF_000227115.2 of Naumovozyma dairenensis CBS 421. Classification (NCBI taxonomy): domain Eukaryota; kingdom Fungi; phylum Ascomycota; class Saccharomycetes; order Saccharomycetales; family Saccharomycetaceae; genus Naumovozyma; species Naumovozyma dairenensis. The sequence continues at coordinate 712,355 of NC_016484.1, forward strand.
CGAGATTCTAAATCTTTCAAAGAAGTAGCAGTAGATTGGAACGAATGTACTGCATCTTCTCCCTCTTCCCCTTCTCCATTATGTTCTAACCTTAATGCATCACCAATGTCGAATTTAGATACTAATATATGATTTAAATCATTTTCAGTTTGGGAAGTTTGTAAATTATCATCCTGTACAGCTTTCCAAATGTTAGTGACTGTTCTAGTGACTGTTCTTGCAGCGGAAATGTTCGATATGTTTGTTCGTTGTCTTGAAATGGGTACGGTTTGTGCAGTTGTTAGTCTATCATTCGTGTTTGAGTTTGAATGTTCATTTTTTGGTAATGGTAATGATTGTAAGGATGTGGTTACATTACTTAAATTTGAGTCTAGATCACTTCCTATTGAAGAGTTTGAGCTCATTTTTTTTTTCGGTCAGTGAATGTGCTGTGTATCGTGTTGTAAAATTTCGTTGTATTATTTATACAATGCGTTGATTAAATCATAGAGTAGCAAATATCTTTCATCAATGATATATAGGTACAGTTCCCCAATCTCGAGAATTTTTCTCTATTGTCCTAGAAGATGAGTCAATGGGAAGCATAATTCGCCAAGAGTTTCGGCAAAACTACAAGGAAGCTTTATATTAATGGTTTAAAAGACTGTTCCTAGGGGTTCCCCCGGCGATAAAGGTATGGAGTTGGTGGGGCATTTTGTACACAAACCTCTTTCTATAGCTGTGAAGAACATCCTCTCCAAATGACAGAATCACCAGCCAAGGTGGCCGATTATGATTAAGATTAGGCCTAGGAATTGGAAGGTGAGACTTTTCCAAATAGGGTAGGAAAGGGTCAATATTTTTTAGATCGAAAGTAGGTTTGAATTGACAAATTTAGGGCTTTGAACATTAATGATGATACTCAAAATATCGTCAGCCTTTGATTCAGAGCTTTTAGGGATTGAAAAATCATAGGTTTATACCAGTTTCATATACGTTCGGTTTACTCTCTTTTCTGAGTACATGGGTAAAGATTTCCTTAAGGTTGTAGGCTCAGATAAATTCTTTTTGTCTCAGTATGGGTCATGTAGCAGAAAAAAAGAAAGTAATATTTGACTGGTGGAACCCAAATAGAGATGTAAAGGTTTAGTTATACAACGGTGGATTATGTGCTTTTCCTATAAAAAAACGGTAAGTTTGAAATAGGGTTGAGATTGAATTCAGGCTAGAGTTGGACCAAAAAACTTTTGAAAGGTTTTATCAGGGAAATAAAATAGGATAGGGTTTGTCCAACACATCATAGGATTGAGAATTTCAGTCCGTCCTATACCCGAGAATGATGATTATTATTATTTTGATAGGAATAAGCCTCGGCAAACAACGGAATACACCGGCTATCTAAGGTCAGTCAATGTACGGGTGTTCTCTTAGTCACGTGCAAAATAATACTAAGGAGGCTCTGCTCTTGCTTTACAAACGTAACTGCACATTTAGATTTATAGTACGTGGATATTGACATGTACGTAAAGCCTCCGCAAAATATCATGAACGATTATCATTATAACTTTGACGAAGATATAGTTCAGAAAACACAATAGCAATGACTCTGTCAATATTGCTATTATACATTGAACACATTTCCGTATTTATCATGCACTACTTTAAATATACATATAAACCAAGGAACCTATATCTAATAATCAACATCTTCAACGAATAATTCAATAGAAAATCATTGGAACACATATGTTATTGAAGATGTCAAGTCCTTGTCAGAGTATATCCTCTTTCCTCCCTTCCCTTTACCCTTATTTTACAAATTCGTACTTTGAAAAGAATGCATTACCCGGGGGGGAGCCCTTTGGAGGGAAAAATAAAAAATAAATAAACGGAGAGTATTTAAACGCACAAACTTTCTTCAACACACGTCTGTCAAAATATTACATGTCTTTTTATTGTAGTTAAATAGTAAAAATATATAACCATAGATCCCTCAAGAAGTTTGAACATGTGCAAGAAGCATGTATAGTGGTTTTCTTTGGAGTCTCTGTTTCATCTGTGGCGCCTTTTGCAGGAGTTTTTCCTGTCTGTCATTTGATGATTCTCTTGGAGATTTTCAATTAATTCTATTCCAAAACTATACATTGTTCTTCATTTATAAACCCCCATGCATGTAGGAACTTCTGGCAACATTACAAAGTGGGATCCAAGAGTATATTTTATCTCGCCCTTTTTCGCTAACAATGACTAAGTTATTCTCCCACAGTCATATAGTTTGATAGTAGCTGGGCAGCAATTACTTTTATATTTATGTAACATGTAGCATATACCGGGTAAAATATGTAGATGGTCTCGATCGATGCATATGAATCATACCAGTTTTTACGTTGCTAAATCCCAATAACGTTTAGCATATACCTACGTATAAACACGGGATATCGACCGAATATATATTTAAGGAAAGTTAAGCAAAATTCAAGTGGCCTAATTTCCAATTCTTACGTGAAGAAATTCTCCAGGTAAGCCAGATATAAAAGAAAGCAAACACGGAAAAATTCTATCAGTATATCAATCATATTTCCGCAGCTACCCTTATCGTTTTTCACTCACCCTAAGAATTTCACTCGTTCTTTCGATTAATCGCCTCAATCAGTCTAATTTGAATTCAACATTCAATCATGGGATTTTTCATTTCTCGAGATAAATTAACCAACTTAAAATCCTACAAATATCAAAGTGAAGATCATTCTATCCTTTCTAATGCAATACTAAAACCATATTGGAGACAATTCTCCAAAATCTTCCCCGTATGGATGGCTCCCAACGTAGTAACATTATTAGGTCTATCTTTCATAATCATAAATGTATTAGCCACGTTATATTATGATCCATCATTAACTGAACAAACTCCATCATGGACGTATTTCTCGTACGCCATTGGGTTATTCCTATATCAAACATTCGATGCATGTGATGGGCTTCATGCACGTCGTACGGGACAATCTGGGCCCTTAGGTGAATTATTTGACCATTGTATTGATTCAATTAATACCACTTTGTCAATGTTACCCTTCATTTCCACGGCAAAGATTGGATTTGGGAAATTACTCATCTTGGTTCAATTCACTGTCTTGGGGAACTTTTATTTAAGTACATGGGAAGAATTCCATACTCATAAATTATATTTAAGTGAATTTTGTGGACCTGTGGAAGGTATTTTCATCTTAATTACTTCTTATATAATTGTGGGGATTTGGGGACCTGATTTAATGTGGCATAAAGTCGTATTCCAAAATGATGTTGTTCGTATTGAATCTATTCATTTATGGTTTACATTTTCATTCTTTGCTGTCTTTTATAATATTATCGCTGCAAGTAAGAATGTTAAGCAATATTATAAAGAACAAGAATTGGTTAAAGACGGGCAAAGCGACTCTACTGGAACCGGTTGTCAGAGAAAAGCTGAATTGGAATCACAAAAGGAGTTGGATATCGCTATTAAAGGGTTACTACCATTTTTGTTTTATTTCATTAGTGTTATAGTACTAATTACTGTGAATGAAAATTTCATTAATTTACCACTAGTTTTATCAATTGGCTTAACAATGGCATTTGTTGTGGGACGTATCATTGTTGCACATTTAACGAACCAGGATTTCCCAATGATTAATTTCCCCATGCTAGTTCCTTCCATTCAATTGGTTTATTATTTAATTTCTACACATTATTTGAAACGTGATACCACATCCACAATAATAAATTTAGTTTGGTTTGGGTTAGGTTTAACTTTAGGAATCCACGCCATGTTCATTAATGAAATCATTTATGAGTTTACTGATTATTTGGATGTTTATGCTTTAACCATTAAACATCCCCATGCAAAGGTTGTCTAATGCGATAAAATACCTGCTCAATCGTATATTTATGTCACTTCATAAGGTTAACGCCTATAACGAGCTGTCTGACAACTCTGCTCTATAATTAAATAGCAATAATCTTTGTCTTTTTTTTAAAATGCTTTTTATTCATTAATAACTTTGTATGGATTGAAAATATAGATTGTTGACGTTATATATATGATTTATTATATACAGGATAATTTGTTAATTGAATCATATAAAAACAGAACAGGAAAGAAGAAACATATAAAGCAGGAAAGGGAAATAAATTTATCCTTTTATTTGGCAGGAGCAGCATTAGAATCACCAACTAAAATTTCATTAGCATCTTTTTGTAGATCAAAAGTCTTTTCCATTTCAATCAATTGTTGTTCAGCAAGTATAGAAAGTGAAAGTGGTACACCCAATAATAATGCAGAAGTGGTTAAAATCCAAGTGATATTCCCAGTCTTGGAAAATGCAGTCTTGATAAAACTAGTAGTTAAATTGAACGCATTACAAATATTTATTCTTTGTTTTGGTGGAACAATATCTTTCAAAGCATATAGTCTTTCCATGAAAGTTTCATTTTCATTGAAATCATCTTCAAAATCACTGTCATCATCTTCTTCTTCTTCATTCTCTTGCTTTAGTTGTTCTTCGGTTGGCTTAGCATCATCAATGATACTTCCATTTTGAGTAGTCTGAGTTGGAACGTCGTTTTCCTCTTTAATTTCAGTCAATTCCACCATTTTTTGTTGGTACTTATTTTTATTAGACGTCTCTAGTTGTATATAATAATAATAAAGATGATGCTCACTTTCAATATCTCAATCAGCTTCAGATATGATTAACAAGAAAATGAATCCTATCTACACATTTAGACTAATCCCATTCTTCACGAACTTTTTTCCTTCATGAATTATAGTTCACTGGAATCCGGGTTACCCATTATCCTGAGCCTCCAGTCACATGACTACTGATTTGTAAAATGGATAATAGACAATATTGAATCAATGATATGATATGATATGATATGCTTGGTGTCACAACAGAAATTAGGTTTTATTTAACTATTCTTAACGTTGACAAAGTTAACAAAGCGAATGTCAATTCTAAGAGTTTATACTAGTGTTATTCAGATGTGTAAGTGAATATATTATTGTTATCCCCGCCTTAACATATTGTACAAAGGAAGAGGACACACATGTAGGAACAACGGATACTACGGAGAACTACTAGAGTCATCCTTTGTAGATAAAAAAAGGTAATTAGCAGAATGAGTAATAACTCAGTTAATTTATTTATATTTTAACTATTAGTTTTTATATGGTCTTGTTAATACACCACGATAGTTAAGATCATCAATTAACATGATGGACCTGTGAGGTGGACATTCTCTCTCTAAACCATATCAATTTATAGACTTAAGGATTGAAATAGTATTAGCCGAATATTAGTTGGGCCCTCATCGAGTATAACGAAGAGGGCTTTAAAGTGTATTATCAGTATATGTGGCACGTCGAGAATGACGATCTTAAAACTGAAGCTACTTCAGAGAACGTCACCAATATTAGAGCCTTTAGGTATTCCTCATATTGTCTAATACTTCTAATATAAAATAACTATCCTGAAAGCTAACCTATTTTTGGTAGCTGAATGTGGTTAATAGTATAACCATAAAATGTCAATAAGAAGTAAATTGCATCTAACATGTATAAATCCTATTTTTTATTATGAGTAAAAATCTCAAGAGTAGAATATTAATAAAAATGTATTAAATAATCTGAAAATTTATTAAAATTTGAAGACGACTATAAAAACTTAAAGAAAAAATGAACACTATTCTTACCCGCTCATACTGAGATCGTTGCTATCGCAGTGTAATTTTTTTACTGCTTCCTCTCTCAACGAATAATATGAGGCTTGAGGGTTCATGCGTTATAGATACGCCCTTAAAAATCTTGACAAGTTCAATGGATAGTGACATATAATGATTATAGAGTGATACAGACATATAGGGCACAATTGTGACGATTGGGTCATTGCCCAAGTAGAAAAAGCAACATCATTCTCAAACAATGTTTAACATATGTGTTTATAAACTATATAATGTACAAATCTTTATCGGTTAAGTAAGTCGATTACACTTGAATGAATTGAGTATTCTTATTTACTACTTTTTTTCGTTTTTTACTTTTCTTTATAGCTTTCATCTCTTCTTTGTAAATAGATTCGGCATGTTCTGTGGTTCTCTTTTTACCTGTCTTGACACTGACTACACCTTTACTTTTGGCAGCTTTCTCTAGACTATTCTTCGATTGTTCCCATTCTTCACTATTTTCATTAATAGCGTATTTTTCTAGATTCAATGAATTAATCAACTCCTTTTGTTTTTCCTTCATTGCCTTAACAGCTTCTGAACCAGCTTCTTCTAAATCTTCTTCCATTTGGTCTAATGCATCTGCAGCATTATACTGTTTAATCTCTTCACCATTCATTTCTGCAATTTCATCGTTTTGAAGAACCGGTAATGATTGATCAATAGATTCACTCAAAACTTGACGGAAATAAACGGAGAATTTTCTCATTATTTTAGCAAACATTGCAATGGTTTGATTTGCCGGTAAATTTAACTCTTTGGATATATTATCGATACTTTTACGTTGTAACCCAATAGCTAAAAGAATAGCGCTTTGAACACTTGATAAACTAACTGAATTACCCATTTTACCGCCAAAATATAGCAATGACAACATTGGTAACATATCGACAATAACATGGTAATCTAGTAAGTTATTAGCATAACTATCTAATCTTTTCAAATCAAATGGAGAAAAGATATCATCTAACTGTGTCTTATTCAATTCCTTGATATGACTTGTTTGATCATCTCGTAATTCTTGTGCCTTTTTACTACTTTCAAGAACACTTAAAGATTGTACTGATGTAAATTTATGGAAGTCATACGATAGTAAAGATAAAAATCTCTTATGGAAATCATTAGCAAACTCTACTAACCAATTACTTTCTCTACCTTCTAAAACGTTTAACATGACACAGGTATGTTCACCAGTTAAATCATTAGCAGTTTGACGTAAGTAAACTGGCACGAATTTATTATTTTTCCAAAACTTATGCAATGACTGTGTTAAACCATAAGATACACCCAAATAATGTAGATAATGAGGCGGTTGCTCAGAAAGCTTCAATAATAATGGAGGTAAAGTCTTTGCATCTCTCAATTTAATATCATCTTTTAACAAGTTAGTCTTCTCCAATTCCTTATCACTAACTCTTTTGATAGAATAATCCTTTGGATGAGTTTCTTCGGACATATCAGTGAATTTACCTTCAAAATAATCTCTTAATAATTGAATGGCACGAGAACCGTACCCCATTGAGGAATATTCAGGATTAGTTGCAATTCTAACAACACGAGCACCACTCAAACCAGCAAACTCTTCATCTTGGAATTGTTGAGAGATTAACCATGGAATCAAATCACCACCAGCTCTTTGACCTCTTGACAATGAGTTTCTAACACTTTGTTTGGAAATTTCACCTTCTAGTGCAATTTGAATGACACATAATGGGTCTGGAATTCTACCACCATCCTTAGGGTCAATTGGTGGTAATAAGACGAATAATTGATGCGCTGGCGCATCACTCATTAACTGTAAATCATTTGGAGAATTTTTGTAATGTGATGCAACGTACAATGCCATCATTTTCTCTAAGAAATTTTCTGAGACCGGATGGTATGAGAATAATGTATCTCTGTTGACGACGAATAAGTTACATTGAGATGGATGTGGAGTACCACGGGAGGCAAATCTTGGGTTCTTAATCAATGTGACGTCTAGACATAATAATTTATTTAACCATTTTTCAATTGGATCACCTGGGGCGTATCTAATTGGTTCATCTAATGAAATTTCCTTTAATTGACGATGAGAACCGCTTAATGATGATGATGACGTGTTGTTTTGTTTGGCGTTATCTCTTGAAATAATTTCTGTTTGTGATTGTTCACGACCAGTGGAAATTGATTGGGTACGTAATTGTTGAATTAATTTCAATGATAAGGATCTACCAGTACCTTCGTAACCGTTGATTGTAGAAGCCATGAATACTAGATATGGACCTAACAAATTCTTAACAATTGGTAATGGGATGGCTGCAGCTTCATCGATTACAACTAATTCAGCTTGACCCAAGACATGAGAATCTTGTGGAATGATATATTGGATGGTTTGCCTATGACCTCTCTTAATATCGACCCTAACAATAGCTTTGTTGAAATCAGGATTTGTAGATTGAATAATATCATAATCAATATGTTCTTGGTAACCTAGGGCATCGAAACCTTTGAAGATAAATTCGAAAAGAGTCTTTAAATTTTCTGGAGATGGAGATGTGACGAAAATGTTAGAATATCCATGAGACACCGCGGCGGCAATGGAAACACCTAAAGCTGCAGATTTACCTCTACCTCTTCCTGCTGTTAATGCTACAGTTGAATTTAAAGTTTTTTCTGAAATAGCGTCAATGAAAGATAAGATAGCATGAGCTTGATTTACAGTCTTGGATAATCCAACCAATGAACCTGCAGGTTGAACATCTTCCAACGATTCTTTTAGATCTTTTAATTCTACTTGTTTAGGTGTTAATTCATTATCATCCTTTGGCGGTAATGGTTTAACATTCTTAGCACCTGAAATTGGCAAGACATTCAATTCATCGTCTACCACCAAACAATTCGGATTTGACCCCAATGAAAGAATAAATCTTTCATTAAATCTTGCCACTACATCCCCATGTGCTTCAGTTCTATAACGAGAATGAACATCCATAGTCATAGTATATAATTGTTTCAAAGAAGTCATTGATTTCAAAAGGATCACAATAGTCCCACCTCCTTCCACGGTTTCCAAAGTTCTTGCCAACAAATTAGGAGTCAATGCTTCAAAATCTTGTAAAATACACATCCCATACGTATTACCCAAAATCTTTTCTGTTTCTTTATAATATACATATCTAATATTTTGATTTGAAATGAAAGTTTCAAACGGATCTTGATCATTAACTTCTCTTGTTCCTCTCTTGATTTCCTTCTTAATCTTTGCTTCTCTTTTCTTTCTATGTGAAGTGAATCCCAACAATTTCTTCTTATATGCCCATAGGACTGATTTGTTCATTTTCAAATCGGCACTCATCATTAAGTAATGTAAATTTGGTAATTGGTTACGTGCTTTATCACCTACGATGACGAAGAAGGATCTTTGCTTCGTTTGAACACCATTCCTGATCAACGCAGGGATACGTGAATCGATTGCCTTCTTAGCCATGATAGTTAAATATAATAGAGTATGTGTTGCTTGGATATTCTAAACTATGTAGCCCCCACTCTCACTATCTCTCTTTCTTTTGTAGTTATGATGGAAGAAGCTACTACTATATAGGCTTGCTTGCTTGCTTGCTTGCTTGCTATGTAGTTTAGTTTTTCCTCGATGAGATGAGCTTTTCACTGAAAACTGAAAAATTTCAAACTGTAAAACAAAAAAAAAAATTTGGAAAATGAAAATTTCATTATAACAACAAAAGCAGGGTAACACCATACAAAAACGTCTGGTAGCGCCGTTGAACCATCGGTAAGATATTTCAAACTTCAATACCTTTTGTTATAATGGTTATTGTGTTGAAAAATCTCTGGTTGTGATCATCATAGTTACTTCAGCAAGTGAAGTTGCATGGAAACTAGAGTATAAAATAGAGTGACAACCAATAATGGAGGATAAAGAAACTAAAGAATCGGTAGTCCCAGAAAACAGTACTACTACTGTCACGACCAACGAGAATGGTAAAAAGAAGAACCCATTAGTTTTTATTTCTGAAGGTAATGCAGATTTAGAAAGCCAAGAAGCAAAGGCTAAAATAGAACAAACGAAATTTGAATTACAAGGTAAGATTAGATCTAGGAAATCTTTGAGAGCACAATTACGTAGCAATGCGATTAGTAAGAATCGTAAATTTAATAAGTTAGTTAAAGAACGAGAAAGTTTTAATAGGTTGAATAAAGAGGAGATTAATTTTTTCAAACAGATTGAATCAGAAAAGCTGTCGAAAGAAAAGGAAACTGAAAGGTTTTTACAAAAAAAATTGGAAAATTTCGATAAGAAGAAGAAAAAGCTAGAGAAGACGAAGAGTAATTATAAACCGAGCATAGAAACAGTACGAAACAATTTGGAAGTTAAACAAAATATTGGTGTTGTCAAATTGAAAAACAAGAAACTCAAGACCAAACTAAAAATCAAACTCAACCAAGAAAGGTCAGATCAACAAACTTGATGTCAATAAATCAATCACTCTCTGTTTACTGTTATTCCATATGTGTTGCTATATTGGAATCAATTAGCTGCCAGTTGTATCATTGTTCTGTGTTTGTTTCCATCAATATATAAGAACACGACGACGCAAACGACAAATGATGATACTGTTACATTCTTTTTGAGTTATGTTATATGGAATGCTTTTGCCGATTGTTCGCAAGATTACAAAAGTTTAGCAAAATTTAACTCATCACCTCCAGTTACTAGCAATTTATCTATGCGAATGCTATATTCAATGCAGAAGAAAAGCGTAGAATCCATGATGATTGAGTTTAAGGTTATTATCAAATCATTGAAGGTCAAGATACTTTGTGTGCTTAAGTACAGGTTACATTAGTTAGTATTATATCACTTAGAATTGCCTCGTTAGGATTCTTAGTACGTAATCTCAAGGCGAAGGTCACTCGCTATGGCGCTTCCAACTTCCAACTGACACCTAAAATATTGGAGTAAACAAAGTTTATTAAAGAGTAAGTAAGTACTTATGTATGTACCTTGTTTAATATTCAATACACTTTAACAAAACTGATAGGAAGGGTTGAGTTATAGCTTCATATAAGTACGTAAGTAGAGGTAAACTGAACTGGATGGAGAACAACAACAACAACAACAACAACAACAACAACATCATCAACAGTTCTCTGAGCTTCATTCTTTCGTCGTATTTGTGTACAGCGTACTGTTCTGTACTGTACTGTACTTACCTGTACATTACGTAAACGGTAAATGCTTTGTAATATTTTTGGTCCTTGTTTAGCCGAGCTCCAGGCTCCGAGGCTGTCCGTTACCCGTGGCCCGCGGCAAGTAAAAAAATCCGGAAATTTTGGAAAAATCTAGAAAATACACCGTTACATACTTATTTACGTACTGTATACATACCATCATTCGTAACAAGATCCCCTGTATGGGAGGGAAATCTGTATATAAAAAGGGGATAATTTATGCATCTACTTAAAATTACCAATTCTCTTTCCCAATTCCATAATTCTTATATAATTGGATCGGATATCTCTTACATATATAGATTAATTATATGATCCTCCGATTGAAAGTAAACTTGTACTCTCACGCACCCACACAATGTCCTTACCAAAAACTATGAAAGCTGTCGTCATTGAAGGCGACAAAGCCGTTATCAAATCAGACGTCCCTCTACCAGAATTAGAAGATGGTTTCGTCTTAGTCAAACCAGAAGCCATTGCTGGTAATCCTACCGATTGGAAACATATCCAATGGAAAATTGGACCACAAGGTTCCATCGTTGGTTGTGATGTCGCTGGTAAGATTGTCAAATTAGGTCCTAACGTTGATTCCAACGAATTCCACATTGGTGATTCTGTCTATGGGTTTGTTCATGGTTCATCTGTGAGATTCCCTACTAATGGTGCGTTTGCTGAATACGTAGGGATGGATTCTAAGATCGCTTATAAGGCTCCAAAGGATATGACAGTTACAGGGTTGGATAATGTCCCAGAAGGACCCGTTAAAAGTTTCGAAGGCGCTGTCTCTTTACCAGTTTCTTTGACTACTGCTGGTGTCGCATTGACTTATAATTTGGGTTTGAAATTGGATTGGGAAGCTTCTAAACCTCAAAATGACTATCCAATTTTGTTTTGGGGTGGTGCTACCGCTGTAGGTCAAATGTTCATTCAATTAGCTAAGAAATTGAATGGGTACTCCAAAATTATTGTCGTGGCTTCTAAGAAGCATGAAAAGGTCTTGAAGAGTTATGGTGCTGATGAACTTTTCGATTATCATGATGAAGATGTCATTGAACAAATTACTAAGAAATATAATAATATTCAACAATTAGTGGATTGTGTTTCTAACCCAACTACTATCCAACAAACTTACAAATGTGCCGCTAAGGATGCTCCTGCTACGGTCTTGCAATTAGTTACATTAACTGAAAAAGATATCAAAGAAGAAGATAGAAGACCAAACGTTAAGATTGAAGGTACTTTATTATATATGGCTGGTGGTAACGCAGTTCCGTTCGGTTCAATGACTCTTCCAGCTTCTCCAGAATATAGACAAGCTGCCATCGATTTCATTAGATTCATCAATCCAAAATTAAACAACGGTGAAATTCATCATATCCCAATTAAGGTTTATAAGAATGGTTTAGAAGGTGCCATTCAATTGACTGATGATATTAAACATGATAGAAATTCTGGTGAAAAATTAGTTGCTACATTCAAGAATTAAATTGTTATATAATTGATATACATTCTCTTGCTTAATCTATCTCTCATATAAATTTATTCATTCATTAGAATTACGATAAAAACAACGTCATACAAACATAAGTAATCTAATATAATATTTCTTTCAATAGCTTGGTATGCTCCTTCTATGTTGATTTATTTATTCGCTCCTCTGAGGCGTGTTTTACGTTTACGTTTAATGCACGGAACATCAATCTTCCTTCGAGACGCAAAGAATTTTTCATAGCAATTTTTACGTCGGTTGGAAAAGGAAAAAACACACTATTGGAGACACCTCTTACAAAAAGATGTCTTCTCCCTGAATATTTTGTAAGACCTAGTCTCAAAGTAAAAGGATACAATTCAATTTAATCAATCAAAAGAAATCAAATCAGCAAAAAAAAATAATGTCTGAAGTTATTGAAGGTAACGTTAAAATCGATAGATTAAGTCCAGGTGATGGTGTCACTTTCCCAAAGGTTGGTGATTTAGTCACTATCCATTACACAGGTACTTTAGAAAACGGTCAAAAATTCGATTCCTCCTTGGACAGAGGTTCTCCATTCCAATGTAACATTGGTGTCGGTCAAGTCATCAAAGGTTGGGATGTCGGTATTCCAAAATTATCAGTTGGTGAAAAGGCTAGATTAACTATCCCAGGTGCTTACGCTTACGGTGAACGTGGTTTCCCAGGTTTAATCCCACCAATGGCTACTTTGATCTTTGATGTCGAATTATTGAAGGTTAACTAATTAGAGCATTAAAAGAATATGCATACAAAAATATTATCTATTTTTCTCTTTTTTTCTTTGTTCTTCTAAAAATAAATAACATCTAATATAATAAACAAAAATCATATTATTTTATATCGACTGTTGATTAAACGCAGTTGAAATTTCTATGGGCATCCAAGGTTATTTTTTTGAAAAAATCCTGTTGTGGTAATCTATATATGGTGTATTCTCATTTACGAATATTTTTAAAACTATTTTTTATTACGTAGTCTACTGGATACCCTCCTAGTCGCAGGCTCAGGTACTGGCTTGCGCTTCCTTTTCTTTGGAGGTGAACTGGTTGTGGTACTTAGGTCAGTATGAGAAGACGACCGTCTGGTTCTTTTACCTATAGGTTCTTCATCTTGTAGTATGGAGGATCTTCTACCCCTTTTCTTGGGCCGTTTTTCTTCCACTTTTGCTTCTTCTTGTCCATCTTTTTCGTCTTGAGCTTCTTTATTGTGTTCTTTCTTTTTCACCTCAGCTTCAGGAAGTGTAGCTTTAGCATCACTTTTTGGTTCTTCTTTTGGTGACGAAACACCCTCACCAGTGCCATTTTCGTTTACAGGAGTAGGTTCAATGGATTTTTCCAGATCTGGTGTTTCTTTCCGTTCCTTGTCGACTCCAGTTTTGAATTCATCAGTAACTTCTGTATTTACCATTTCCTTTTCGTGCTCCTTGAGGGGTTCCTCGATAGTTCCCTTCTTTTCTTCTTCTTCTTTGGAATGTTCTCTTGGTTGTTTGGGCGTCCCACCAGTGTCTTCCGCCTCTGTCTCTGTCTCTCTGGTTTCTTTTCCTGTGGCCTCATTTGCTTCTTTTCCTGTGGTCTCACTTGCTTGTGTACTTTCCCCTTCTATAGGAGTTTCTTTTGCAACTTTCTCCACATTCGTTTCCCTCTCTTCTTTTAACTCTTCTTTATCTTTAGTAATTAGCTTGGGCTCCTCTGCAGCATCATGTACTTCCGCGGCTTGTTTCTCTTCTATAGTAAGTTTTTGTTCATTCGACACTAGTTCCAGTTCTTTTTTGTCTATTTCCAGTTCTACATTTGCATTGACTGGGTTATTTACTGCGTCTGTTTCATCAAGTGTTATATGTGGTAAAATTTCGTTCTTTTCGGCATGAGTATGAGCTTCTGATTTAGCTTCTAGTTTGGATTCACTTCCTGCTTTGACTTCTACTTCATTCTTCAATGCAGTAGTGTCTTTTACATTATTATGATTCTCAACTGGGACGGATGGATGAGATGGTTTAATTCGGACAGATTTTCGTATACGTGGTCCCGTCCTTTTAGTATCTTGTTTTGAAACACCAAGTGAATTGCTTGGTGATTCATTCGAACTTGTCGATTTTATCTCAATATTAGTTCCTTCAGTTTGGGACGGTGTCAATTCCTCTGATGATGGCTCTGGTTTCCCTACAGTCTCTAGCTCCTTCTCAATTTTCTTTGTTTCTTGTTTCATATCTACTTTATTTTCCTCTATATCTTTCTGTTTAACATCTTTTGACTCTTCTTCCTCTTCTGATGGTGCTCCATTCTTAGCATTGGATAATATGAGCTCACCATATTCAGCCCAAGGTAATGCAAAATCTCTTTTTTGGGTTAATAGTTTATATTTCAATTTCAATAAAGTCATTTCTTCTTCTTGATAACTATCATCAAAATCATATTCTTCCTCGATATTACTATTATGATTATTATTATTATTTTCATCTTTCGGTATTTTATTTTCTTGATCCGCATGATTATTATCATGTTTTGTAATATTATCCTTCGTAGTATCATCTTCCATGGCAGGAACTTCATTTTCTAACTTATCTGCTTCATCAAAATCGTAATAACGATTCAATCGATCCCAAATATCTTTAGCGGTAAATATTTTCCCAGGTTTGACTACCTCCTTTTGTAATAATATCATGGGATATTTATCAGGATGATTCATTCGTTCAACAATACATAACATGTGAAAATGTTTATGTATCCCTGCGGGTTTGAATTGAGCTACCCATCTAAAAAGACGTATTTCGTCCACGATTGTCCAATCGATTGCCATTTGTTCCCCGGATTTTACTTGATTGGTATTGTCTATTTGATCAGTAGTAAAGGTATCAGTGTAGCAAAGAAGATATATCGTAATAATGTCCTCTGAAAAAATGGAGGAAAGCAAACGAAAGCGAAAAAAGACCAATTATTGTCGATATGTTTCACACACGTATTGCACTTTTTTTGAATGATCCTCCTATAGCTGTTAGCTGTTTGTTGGCGCCAACTATGAAGTCTTAATGAATTACTGTAGTCTAAAGAATTCAAGCTTATACTTTTGAAATGTAAACAAACAATTTTTAATTTTTCAAGAAAATCCCAAACCCTAAGTCCTGTATTAGGGTTAACATTAGAAGGGCTAATTCGGGTTAATAATACTTGAACTTACCGGATTGCAATAATTGATATTTAAATATTTAGACTAAATAAAGGAACTACGTACGTACGAGAAACATCATTCAAAATAGGTCATACCTGTTTATTGATTGATTCCCAAGAAGTGGATATCGAGAAGTCCTTTAAATCACTTGTTTTTCCGATCTTTTTTTTGACAATGCCTAGAAAGGCAACTCTATTGAAGTCTTTAAGTAGGGGCCGTATCCGTGCTTCTTTCAACAAATATAACCTTTTCAATCTTTACAAGAAGGGAAGAATTGATTTTAAATCCAAGACATTATATCAACAAAAATGGTCTGCGAAACAAGAAACTAGAGCATACCATGGTGAACATATTACTGAATCGCGTTGGCAAATGTTTTTCAATCCCAAATTGAAATCAGTGGCTCAATTAGATGCTTCATTACGAACCTCCACTTCCTCGAAAAACCAAATTGAACCTACACCTTTCTTGATGCAGACATATGCGGTTCTCGAGAAAAGATTGGATTTTGCCATTTTTAGAGCCATGTTTGCATCATCAGTAAGACAAGCAAGACAGTTCATCTTACATGGGAATGTACGTGTTAATGGTATTAAGATTAAACATCCTGGGTTCACTTTGAAACCTGGAGATACGTTTAGTGTTCATTCTAGTAAAGTTTTACAAGCTATGGGTGCTAAGAAGCCAAGTTTTGAAGAAGCTTTGAGAGTTGATAAGAAACAAATTGTGTTGTGGAATAAATATGTGAAAGAAGCCAAGGAGAATCCAAGATCTGTTTGGGAAGCCAAGATCAAGAAATATCAAGGGTTGGATGAATCTAACTCAAAGAAGATGAAATATTTGGAATTTTTGGAAATGTATAATAAGAATTTGGAAATTGAACAACGTATTGAGTTACAAAATTCTACACCGGAAAAGCTTTTGACTAAGATATTGGAAATTCAAGCCAAGGAAGGTGACAAAATGTTATCTGCTAAATCTTTTGAAAAAATTGTAGACAAGGATCCACTTTTAGTGCAAGAAGTGTATAAATGCTATCAAGAGTTTTTAAATTCCGATAAATTAGACCATGCTACATTAAAGAATAGATCTTTGAAAGAATTGCAACAACTTTCTTCTCAATTGGTAAGTCAACCTAAGGAATTCAAGGAGAATTTGTCTGACAAAGCTAAAAAATCTATAAGGCAAGGTATTACAGACCTCTCAACGATTGCAAAGAAATATCAAACCTCCATATCTCAATTTTATAGAACAAACAAAGCAGCAAATAATGAAGCCACGGGGATCCCCTTCCATGCCAACTGGACAAACAGGTTAATCAGTCACTTACCATTGAATGTTTCTGAGATACGAGAAAAGGGAGAGAAGGAAAGCCGCAAGATAATAAATTTACCATGGCAACGTAATTATTTTTTTGGTCGCCAAGATCCCACTAAACCATATTTTACACCATGGAAACCAAGACCATTCTTGGCACCATTTTCCATCTTACCACATCATTTAGAGGTGTCTTTTAAGACTTGTCATGCTGTATATTTGAGGGATCCTGTGGCACGCCCTGGTCATTCAGAAGTTATTTCTCTATTTGATTTACCAGTTCATGAAAGAGCTTATATGTATTATGTTAGGAATGGTAAATAAGAGGAGGTATATATTTTATCAAACTTGTAAATAAATAATAACATGATTGACTTAATGCTTTTCTTTATTTTTAAAAATTTTTTTTTTTATTAAATGGTTGTATAAACGAAGACAGAGTATATAATACTATATGACGGTGCAATGCCATGCTAATGCTATGACTGGGAACGGTCTAACCTGCATGTTCAAAAACAGTGGATTCTAATTTACCCTTATCAAAAGTATGTTTTAATTGTTCAGGGATAGGGAATTCTACGAAATCATCATCTTCACCTACGGGCAAATTGACATTAATAGTAGTTGAACAAGAAGTGTAAACCTCTGTATTCAATGAATCTTTGGATAGATAAATGTTCCCCCCTTCAGATTTATCAATTGAAATTTGTGGTAATGATTCGATTACTTGAATACCAAATTTGTTGGATTTAATAATATCAAGACCGGAGATACATGAATCAAGGACTAATGAACAATTAATTGTTTCATTGAATGTAATTGCGTTGACTTTACCCTTAATTTGAATCATGATGTCTGAACATTTGCCGATGAAGATAGATTCATCTTTGTTACCTTCGATGATTATTGGTTCGTTTGTATCTTTCAGGTCTGATTTCTCATAGTTTTCTACAAACCATTTGTTGCCTGATAATTCCTTTCTTGCAGGTTTTTTTGTTTTTAAGGTACTTGGTTTCTTTGGGATTCTTGGTGGTGTATCAAACGAGGAATTAGAGTCTGAAGAGGATATAGCGGGGACAGTTGATGAGGCACGTAATTGTGGGTTTTTATGAGTTTGTTGAGATTTGTCCACTTTCTTTAAACCCTTTGTAATATTTTCACCTTGATTCAATTCAGCAAATACAGCTCCAATACCTTGTTCTTGTGCAGAGGCAGGTTCAGAGGTTGATTTAATTTCGTAAATAGATGCAGGTGGTGGAGGTGGAGGAGGTGGTGGACCACCGGCACTTGGTGCAGGGGCAGGGGCAGAGGTAGAGGTAGAGGTAGAGGTAGAGGTAGAGGTAGATAATTCTTGTTTCACGGCAGCTAAAAATTCCATACCGGTTGCATTATTCCAATCCAATCCATTAGTTTGGTATTCCTTAACGTAAGTTTTCAAATCATCGAACATTTGTAAGAATAATTTAACCCATACTACAGAGTTTGGATCAGAATCTTTAAATTCCTTTAATACTCTATTAGTCCAAAATTGAGCAGCATCTTTAAAATCTGTCAAAAGAGATAATGGAGTGGTAACGGCGATCCAAGAGAATAATGGAGCACCTTCTGTGATAGCATTCAAATAAGAGAAATATTTACTTTGTCTATGAGTATCTTTCAATTCATTAATTTTCATTATAGCGTCATTGATTGGTTTCAAGGTATTTGTGAAGTCAGTAGAAGTGTAATCTGGTTTCTTTGAGACAGTTGAAATCTTGATTAATCTTAATTGGGAATCGAATGCAAGTGAGATCAATTTCATAGAATCTGTAACTGTTGGATCTATATCTTTCGAGAGTTCTAAGATTGGATCCACCGAGTTCTTGATAAAATTTTTGAACTCAATGACAGATTTTGGTTGGTCCTTTTTAAGTTCAATTGCTTCGGTGAAGTCTTCTGGTTTTGGTGGTTGCTTGGTATTAGAAGCAGATGCAATCTTGGAATCCTTGTCAGAGGCAATGGAAGCTTGTGCAGAGGTACCAGCAGCGGCTGAGGCCTTTTGGATCTTAGATTGAATGTAACCTTCTTGGTAGATGGTGACGTCTTCTAATCTTGAAGTAGCGTCTTCCAGTCTTTTCAATAACTTAACAAGATTGTAACCTTGCATGGAGAATTTTGCATTAAGAGTAGTGTCGACCATTTTTTTTGAATGTATCTATGGTTGTTTGCTTTTCGGATTCTGTTTTCTTATCAATGCAGCTCAGTCTTAAGTTGATGTACGTATACAGATATATGTTAGTGTATTAAATAAAGTTCCACATGTTTGTTTGTTTGTAGAGTGGAATCCCAGAAAATAGGGATTTTGCAAATTCATGAGCGATAGCCTAACCCTAAGGGTTTTTTGTATATGTGTTCTGTTAGGTTTTTATGGGGGTATGACTATGTTGTTGCCCTAGGGGTAACAAGCTGTCAGACATAGCCACCTTGCCGTTACCCCGACTTTCAAACGCGTCAGCAAATTAATTTTTTTTTTTTTTTTTTTTTAACGCGACAGCGACAGCGACGCGACTGCGACGCGATTTTTTCGCAAATCTCAATTTTTCTTTCTTCGATTTCGATAAATGGAAAACGTAGAAATACTCTCTCTGTCTGTGTGTCCGTCCGTAATACAATTGTTGATTGCTACATACGTACGTTTGACGAGATATGACAAAATACAGTTCACTGTACTTTTGTATATATTAGCAAACATTATGCTCCCCACTGCAGCTCCTATTGTTAGAGCAAATGAACCTTACTCTACTTCAAATTTAATATATATTCGAAAACAAAAAAAGAATGCAGAAAACTGTTTGGAGAAAGAATAAACAAAATCAAAACAAACCGACCACAGGAACCGTAACGAAGCAAATGGATCTGGAGCCGGTTCTAAAATCAGCACAATAATAATAGATCCAGAACAGCAATTTCAAGATGCCTGGGATTAAGGTGACTCCTGGATTGATCAACAAATTCAAACTCAAACTGAAAATGATGAACCTCGAGAAAGCGTTTGGAATCAAGATTCTGAACCACAATATCCTTCCGGCATAATTGATCTTACTAATGATGACACTGATAAGATAATAGGTAGGTACGGTAGTAGAAGATACGGCCAAGTGTCGGGTACTAATAATGAGAATAGTACATCTGTTTCCTTTCCTTCCTATCCAATAAATGTATCTATTCCTGCACCTCCGGTGCCTATTACAACAAATAATAATAATAGTAACCGAAAAAATCATCTTCCCTTTGTCTATGTGGAGGTATTTTCCCAAAGTAAAAAAGGAACAACTCGAAATTGATTTACAAGAAGTAGGAAATAGGCGGAATCAAAGATATTGGAAACGTAATAGGAATAATAGTAATAATAGAAAATCAATGAAATTCAATGATGAAAATGAAAATGCTAATGATGATGATGATGATGATGCTGCTTCTAGCAATATTGGTCTAGTGGTTAGGAATGGGAAATTAGTTCTTGCCAGTCCAACCTCCTTAAGTAAACGAAAGCAAGAATTACGCTCTAAATACCTTAATGAAAGAAAAAACGATGCCTATTCATATTCAAGGAAACAAGATAGCTTGTATCATAAGCGACAGGATAGATTACCAAATAAAAATAGTAAAGGCAATATGATTTCGAAGAGAGACACATCGAACCACGGTAATAGGAAAATGATATTCAAACAAACTCTTACGAGTAGAATTAATGAGAATCAATTAGTATTATCTACAGATGTACCCGCAGATTCAGATAAAATATTAGTATTCCATAACTTGACTCTAGGTGTTGATCAAGAAAGTTTAAAGAAAATTTTACAAACTTTAGTTGAGACTGAAGTTGCCAAGATTAGAGTTAGAGATTTACCAAATGGTTCTTCCATTGCTAATATTTGGTTGGCAAATAACACTTTAATTGAATTGGAGAGAGTTCGTGACCATTTCCATAAAGCAACAGTCGATGGAAGAGAAATTAGTGTTTTGATCGCTGCAGACCCATCAAATACTTTAGCTTATTAATTTTTTGCATGGATTATTCTATTACTGTGCGTATGTGTATACCCCTTCGTTTATTATTTTGCATTTATCTCTATGTAAAATATTGCTTTTCTTCTTGAAATGATATATTCTTTGCTGTTACACAGAATCGCCCATATGCATCAAGGGTCCCTATTATATATGCAGATATAAAAAGTTCAATAAGTTGAAACAGTAGTTTTTACGACTATAGCACCTGAACTATTCAAACCCTTCAGTTTTTCCATCAAAGTTATATGATGGTGAACTTTCTCAGGATTTACTCTTCTTGTTTGCAGGTTCGTCATCATTACCGCTTTCATCATTATTGAACCTTAGTTCATCATTAGTATCCACTATACTAGCCATCTTCTTAATCAATTCCACTCTCATACCTGCTTTCGTTCGTACACGATCTTCTTGACCCAAAGTAATGTATTCTAATAATGCTGCATGTCCTTGTAAGGAATTATAAGTATCTCGTTGCACGTTCGTCAACCATTCATCTTTAGTAGTGTTCTCGTCACCTAATCCAACATATTTTTGCTTCAACGTTCGATATTGCTGTTGTTCTCTTTGCTTGTCTGACTATTGATATTATTTACCAAAAAATAGCAAAGAAATGCTATTTCTGTTTCATTATTCATGTTAGTATTTTATTTTTTATGCCCAGGTTATTGTAAAAAAGCATCTCTAATAATATAGGTTGCACATACCATTGTAATAAAAAAACTATGGTAATTCTGTTTTAGTTACTGTCATTGGAAGTATATTTACAATAACTTTTGTATCATCAAGTTTATTAATATAGAAATACTCAGTATTATCCAAACTTGATTTTAAACCTTCATTCATGCTCAGGGTTGGGAAATTCAAAACAAATATTAGGGTTAAGTAAAACTAAATTTGGAAGCCCTATTATATGCCCTAAATATTCAAAATTTCAATAGAAAATAGATATTTAACAATTAGTTTATTAGAGTGAATGAATGAATGAACTCGTTGTTCAAGATATAAGAATGTCCAGACTAAGAAAGATTCATCTATCTAGATCGCTAGTCTTTAATTGGAACTTAAATCTATTGTAACTGTTGCCTTTTTGAACTACTCTTACCTGTATTTATTAACGATAAAGTAGCAGACGGAACGATATTCTAAAGGTTATAATTATGGCATCGACAGATCCCGTATCTTTTATCACAAGATTAAATACTTTGGCGAAAGATCACTTCAACAGTTCAAACAGTTTACTCCCTGTAACTGAGACCTTCGCAACAAATAACATACAAAATTGGGAAACTACTCACGCCGATCTATGCTCAAAATTTTCCAATTTACAAACAGATGATGAAAAGGAAGATTGGTTGAAGAAATTCTTCCAAGAATTATTTGAAATAATCCTTCAGAATATAACAAATAAGGTAACCCTACCACTCCAGAAAATTGCTAAAACAATAAATGAACTATGTCTTACGAAATCGCCAGGTTCAAGGACTAATTATTCATCTATGGTGGGCAAATTATTCATTGCTGTCTCATCTAGTATCCCAACAATTTCAAACACAGGTACCACTGATTTACTGATATTATTAAAATCAATTCCAATGATCCAAGATGAAATTTTCAAATTCAGTTGGTTATCATCCAAACTAATATCGAAAAATCAAACTGCATTATTAAGGCACCTACTAAAGAAATCCAAATATGAATTGAAGAAATTTAATTTATTTTTTGAAAACTCCGTAGGCTATTCTGAATTGGCTGTTCTTTTCTTTATGGCATACTCAGATAGTGATAACTTCATTAAAATTGATTATTATTTAGATCAAATGTACATGATTATTGGGAAATTCTCGCTGGATTCATTAAGATCGTTGGATTTATTCTTGATTGTTTCAAATGAATATCTAACTAATCATTATAGATTTATTATTGAATTCTTGAAAAGATCAGACTTCTGGCCTAAAAGTGATGTGGAAAACATAGTAGCAGCCAACATTGTTGCATTTTATTTGAATAAAAACAATAGTGTAACAAATTCAAACGAAGAATTTACAAACCAAGAAGAAGAAGAAGAAGATATACAAAGGTCTAATAATCACCAAACAGAATTTGTTGATAATTATATCGATTTATGTTGTCTTTTAATCAAGAATGGATTCATAGAGTTTTTAACATTATGGCATAATTTAGTTCCTGAAATAGAAGATTTGGAATCATTTTTAGATGATTTTGAAAATAATTTAGAATTAGCATCAATGAAAGGTATTGAAAATCCATTAGCAATGGCTGCGGCTTTGACCATGGACGATGATGATAATTATTCCTCTGATAAGAGATCAAGAAATGTTCAGAAAGAAGAAGGAATTGAAGTTGCTGTGGAAGAAACCGACAAAGAGGAGAAACTTGAGAAAGAAAAAGAAAATATAAGATTACGAATGTTAAACAGTGGGAAAATCAAATTATTGAAAAGATTATTAACTCATGGCTGTCTTGAAGAGAGTATTTTCATTTTACAGAAGTATCCAAGAGTAAAACTAATAGATGATGAAATTCCAAAATTATTGGTCAGGATTTTCGAATATATAATTGAACCCATGTATGAAAAAACTCAATTTTCTCGCAGTATAAATAGGGATAATGCATTATCCACTGCATCCTCTTTAATAGCAGTAGAGAATGAAATTTTATCTGTCAAACCAAAATTATACACAGAATTAAAAGTTCATGATCCATTCTGTCCATTTGAATTAAATACATCTTTCCAATTTTATTATCCAGAATGGAGCCAGAATCTAAAACAAGTTAATAGCATGGAAGAATTTTTCAAAATATCTCATGAATTATACTCGTTATTAGGTCCGTCATTGGCCAAAGGTCCTACTTTAATTACTAAATTATGCCGTATAGGTATATTTGATATTTATGAAAATAAAGAATCTACTGAAACCATTGAGAAATGGGTCGATTATGTAAGAACATTTATTTTCCCCACGATACCTGTCTTAGAGTCGAACCCTATGGTAACTACTGAAATTTATTCCATAATGAAATTTTTCCCATTTGAAAGAAGATATTTTATGTATAATGAAATGATGACCAAATTGTCTCAAGACTCGTTGATAATAAAAGTGAATTTTAATAAGGCAGAAAGAGAGGCTAAGGTGAAATTGAAAATCTTAAGTACTGATACCATCGATCAAGAAGCAAGAGAATTCTCTAAACTTATTTCAACAAATCCATTGGCAACATTAGTGCCAATTGTTAAACAAATTGAAAATTATGATAAAGTTGCTGAATTAATTATTATAACCACTAAATTATTCAATGATTTTGCATATGATGTTCTTCAATACGTTATTTTATCACGTTTAACATTGACTAGACCGGCTGTTCAGTTTGATGGTGTTAATCAAGCTACATGGGTCTCGAGATTGGCTACATTCATTGCTGGTCTTGCTAAGAATTCTCCAAATATGGATATCACAAATATAATCACTTATATTACAAAAACGCTTCATAACGGTAATATCATTGCAGTAACTGCATTAAAAGAATTGATTATTACAGTAAGTGGTATTAGAGATCAGAATAACATTAATTCCAAATGTTTAATTATGCTAAACTCTGGAAGTCAATTAAAGCGTGCAGCTAGAAAAATTATCTTCGATTTTAGGGATGATAATTTTCCATTGGCTTCTAATTTAGTCTCATATTTTGCAAGGCAAAATGCCATATCAGAAATTATATTATTATTGTTCAAGTTGAATTTAGCTGCTAATACACAAGATTTCCATTATAAAATTCTGTCATCAAGATGTGACGAAATGAATACTCTCTTATGGTCTTTCATCGAATTGGTTAAGTTCTGTTATAAGAACAACGAAGCTGCTTTTGAGGAAAATGTTATCGGTTTCAATACTTTAATCAATGAATATCATTTCCCAACATCATGGGCATTCCATATTTGGAGAGATTACTTTGAAAATCAATCAAGAAAATTGGAGGAGTTCAAAGGAACGGAAGATGAACCCCAATTTACAGAACTAAAGGAAAAAACAGATCATAATGATAAAGTTTTAATGGATGCCCAATACGTGGGACCAAACCTATTAGAGTTCCCAAAGGACTTCTTTATTACTTTTTGGAAGTTATCACTCTATGATATTCGTTTCGATAAAACACTTTATGATGAACTGAAAGAAGATCTAGAAACAGAAAAATTGAAGTGTACATTTGCAAGAAGAAAGCATATATTGTCTAACCATATAAAAGAGCTATTAATTAATTGTATCTCGCATCAAAGAACATTCAACAAGACGAAGCAAATGTTTGAAGGTACAAAAACAGCTGGATATGAACGTTTTTCCGAAGGGGAAATAAGAACATTTTTGCAATTTTGCATAATACCACGTGCGATTTTCTCACCTTCGGATGCACTATACTCCTCTTATTTCATATTACAAGTATTTGATACACAGAATATGTTTGAGATATATGGCATATTATTTAATTCAAAAATATTACCAACTTTATTGTTCAGTTGTACTACTTCAGAAGCAAGTAATTTAGGTATATTTTTCATGAATCTATTAGAATCACTGGAGTCTAACAGAAAACAATCACAATATACAAATGAAGAATGCCAGCAGATTTTTACTTGGTACTGTTCATTGACCGACCAAATTGTGCAATTATTAATGGAAAAGAATTACATGTCCATTAGAAATGGTATTGAATTTATGAGACTTGCTTCGAATGTTTTCCCAGTTATCGATTCACATATTGGATTAGTCAGTAAAATTTTAGAAGCTAATTTGGTCAGCGAAGAGAGAGAAGATATCATATTACCAACCAATGCACTACTAGGCCATCTGAAAGCTCGTTTAAGGAAACACCTTGTTAAGGAAGAAGATGTCTATAAGTTCGACGAATTGGAAAGGAAAGCTAAAGAACTGCATGATGCTGAAATTGAAGAAATCAAAGCCTACCATACTTTATTACAAAACGAGAAAAAAGAAACTGAGTTAAGGAAAAAACTTGAATTTAATAAGAAACGAAGGGAAGAATCGCAGAAAAGGGTGGCAGAAAACTCGGTTCCAGCTGATGAAGAATCCAAGAACAAATATTCCACTATGAAACGTAGTGAGTTGCCTAACGGTAAAGTTTTGACACTTATTGATCGAATCGCACGTTCATTAGTTAAGGGCGAGGTCGTAAATGCAATCGATATGCTTGAAGATGGCCATGAGAAGGATGACGCAAAGAAGTTGTTGAGGATGACTATTCCAATAAGAGAATTCCGACATGCGATGTTTGAAATATTTTTAGATTATTTCAAGTCCGTATTACCCACGAACCACGGTAGAGATGTAGATGATAAATTTGATTACCTATCAAAAGTTTGCCAGCACATTCCGGAACAAAGAAATGCGACCGTCAGTGACATATACGCAGAAACCACAGGAGACGAAAAATCAAATAGAGTCAGCAGATATAATTTAGATAATAGGTACGAAAACAGAGCTTCGGCGACTGGAAGAGAACAACCCAAATCATCCCATAAAAACAATTTCTCTGATATTCGTCCATCCAGAAGCCCAACTAGGGTGTTTTCAAGAACGGCTAGACAGGGAATAAATGAACAGACTAAACTTACAAAACCATCTAGTGATGTGAAAGGGTTTGATAAGTCGAAGATCCCTGCAGCCCCAGTTTTTGGAAGCACTCCATCCGGACCATCTAAACCAACAGCCGCAGTGCAACCACAACATCTCCCAACTAAACCTTCGACTAAGAATCCGAACTCGATTGCCCCTCGGCAAATGAGAACTTTTGGTAAAGAAGTTCCAAGAAAGCATGAACTATCATCTACAATGGAAGAAAGAAATATGAAGAGATTTAAGAAAGAGGTACCTCGTGATAGTTCTCAATATAGAAGACCTCAACAGGATTATAGACCTCCAAGAGATAACTCTGGTGATCGTTCAAGATTTAATAGAAATGTACCTTCTTCAAACATATCCCATAATAGAGATCCTAGACCAACTGCAGATCGGAATAGACCTACCAAAGGTAACGGGTTACCTCAGGGTCCAAAGGGTTCCTCCTCTGGAAGTCGCTATCAAAAATAAAAATCTGTAAAATAATGTACCTAAAAAAAGATGTACACCATAGCATATATATATATGTATACTGTAATGAAAAGAAAATTTTAAACTTATTGAAAAAAATAGTTTTTGAGGCGACTATATTGTGAATTGGTTCCTGGCTTGACAGCTCTAGTGTTTCCTCTTTTCTACTCTTCACTCTGGCTATTCATAAACTTGTTTCGATTGTTTATAATTTTTTTAAACTTTTTATAAACACCAAACGCGAACAAACATATTATCGAGACTACAAAGTCAGCTGAAGTTGAATCCTTTGACGTTCTTTATCATTCTTTCTTAGTCATTAATACAATAAATAAGTGGACATACAAGAACTATCTCTCCTTCGACGACAGGTATAATTAAAAATTAAATACTAGAGATGGATGAGGAAATATGGACCGGAAGCCAAGGGACGCTATCTGTATATGTTAGTAAAGCTAGAGACCTGCCTAATCTGATCAAACTAGACAAGCAAAATGTTATGCTACGTTTACGAATTGGGCATATGACGAGAGAGAGTGATACACTTTATCGAGCCGGCCAGAATCCTGTATTCGATTACCTTGAGAGATTTGATATTACTCCGGAGGTGAAGCCAATTATGTACGTGGAGGTATATTGTGATAGGAAAAAGAAAGGGCCGCTCCCCATTGGGAAATGTGAGATTGATTTATTGAATGGAATCAGAGCTGATCCAAAGGAAGGTTATTGTACTTGGTATGAATTGAAACGAGATCGGGATGAGTTTGCGGGTACAATTTTCATTGAATTAACTTTTGTAGCGAAAATGTCGCATACACCAAAGGAAAAAATGAGTCGAAGTGTAGAGAGGCTGGATATGTCTATGGCAAGCCGACCAGTCCCTCCTTTGCCTAGTGATATCCCTCCGTTGCCTAAACTACCGACAACAAGCCCACAAGAATCATATATACACGGTTCCGAGGTGCGACAATTTACGCCATCAATAAGAAATTTGTATTCGAATTCCAGAACATATTCCACTACTTCATCAGCTTCAAGTAATGGGAATGATGTGATTAGATCTCCGCCAAATTTTATGTCGTCGATAGCTACAAGTGATACTGTGCTAACTGATGCAACAAATACTACTTCCGTAACGACATCATCTGATACAAAGTTCCATTTTGCAAACTTAAGAAAGTTGAAGGAAAAGATTAATATATTCAGAAATCCAAACAATTTAGTTACAGACGAAAATACGGGAAATCCTGTTGATATAGAAGCGTTACAGAAAGCAATCGGTGTGACGACAATCCATGATGAGGATGACGAGGAAGATATAACACAAAATGATGTCAGTCGCCAAACATCTGCTTCTACTTCACCAACTCGATTAAACTCCTCTTGGGACGGTAGTAAATTAAGTACACAACCACCTTTACCACCGTTACCGGATATGGCGTCTATTTCACCCTCTTCAAGAAGAACGTCATCCCCGCGAATACAAGGCTTCCATACCCAAAGCCCAACTAGATACTCCTCAAATTCAACGCAAGCATCACCAAAGTTACCTGTCCTACCAAATTCCCCTGGAAGCGTAAGGCGGAACTCCCACTCTCCATTGAGGCGTAGAGTACCACCTAGAATATGATATAGATATTTTTATAAATACAATATATATGGCCTCTGTTGTATTATCAGAGGCAGGAGACTTTTAGAATAGTACTCATACTACATTTCATAATTCTTTGAAGTTTGTAGTCTATGCCGTAGATAAGGTATATATTTCATAACTCTGCAAGTAAAGAATTTTATTTTATTTTATTGTATTGTATTGTATTGTATTGTATTATATTGTATTATATTGTATTGTATTGTATTAAGTATGTATTTTTATGAAATGCAGTATACCAACCTTTTCGCTGTTACTTTGAGAAGAAGTAATCGCTAGATAGGCACATGTGGAATGATTTGGTTGTATTTCTTCTGCTTTTCAGAAAGCTGGCTCATCTCCACCATCTTCTTCATCACCGTAGTCATCATCGTCACCGTTATCGAAATATTTCTCCCCGTTATAATCATCGTTATCAGATTCATCATCAAATTCATCATCTTCTACGTCTTCATGGTCTACAAGAGATTTCTTAGTATCTTGATCGGCATTTTCATCTTCGTCGACATCTTCAGCCAATTCCTTCAATTTTTCCAGCATTGACAAACCTGCTTTCTCATCTTGAATGGAGCCTGTAAATATATCATCTTTATTACTAAATTTATTAATATTTAATAATTTTTTCTTGTTGATACCCATAACACTATACAATTCCTTTGGGAAGATTTCCAAATGGTAAGGATGATCATCAATAGAGGTTGTAATTTTCCTTTTCTTCAAATATCTATCTGAGTACCTTTCAATTCCATCATTAAATCCATCTTCTGTAAGTTCTTGGGTCATCGCATTACTACTACTACTCTTCTTCTTGTTCTTCTTCCTTTTCTTCCCATCTTGATCAACCTCATATTCATCCTCAAGTTCATGTTCTTGTTGCAATTCAGAAGGTAAAGGTAAAGCACCGGTATAAAATGGACTATCTTTAACGCTCTGTATAAATTTAATGTACGTAACAGCACGAGATCTTTCTCTGGATGAAATTGGGTAATTTAATGGTAATGGGATGCTTGGAAATTCAGTGATATGATTATAACCGACATCTGAATAACCTAACCCAAATGGTAAAGTTTTCATGTAACTATTACCACCTCCTCCTCCTCCACGACCGCCTTGACGAAAACTCATTATTGTCTGATGTTATTACGTACTGTGGATAGTTTGGATTATCTTTTTGATGGTATTCTGTATTGAATTCCTTGATAATATTTCTTCACGATTTTTCAAGATGAGATCAATATCAATATCAATATCAATAAACAGGTAATGGAATGGCGCTTATTTCAGTCTTTTTTTTATGAAAGGGTTAAAATCCGAAAAAGATGTCCTAACATTATCTTGATGCATTTTTTTTGGTTAGGGCGCGTTGTGAAGAGAATACCCCCAGGCGTATAAGAGTCTATTAGGAAAAAAGTTATCAATGTTTTGCTGCGTATAAACTAATGAAGTAACCAAGAAGATTCCCCTTTCTGGTAAAAATGTATAACTATGGGAACGTAACAGTAAAGTCCGTCTTTTGTTGTTATTTTGGTTTTAGAATGGGAGCTTTGTTGTCTGAAAATGAACAGTGTCGCAGTAGGTATATGGATCTTCGTACACCTTTCTGCCTAAGAAGAAAAATGAGGCGCTGTAAATATTTTTTGACAAAGACGTTCTGCAGCAAAGCTGCGACACTTCTTAAAAATAGACTGTTTTTAAGGCAGTAAAAGGAAATGTGTCGCAAACAAAGCCTACTTGACTAAATAGTGTTACGCAGTTAGATGCGTGGATTGCATTACAGGAAATCCCTTGTAAGAAAATTCTATTTGAAATCGTAAATAATATACCCTTTCCTTCCAACTATCGTACAGAATTAAAGTTGTCTACGTAAGGATTGCAAGGTTTCTTCGAGGAAATAACGCAAACCAAAACAATCTGTGCTGTCAGTCCTAGCTTAATGTCTAATGGTAATTTTCATTAAGTTATAGGCAGGGAAAGAAGAAAGTGGCTTCGAATTGTACAGTTGGCAGTATCCAGAATGGGATATAGAAAAGCATTTCTGAATAGCAATGTTCAAATAAGTTATATATATATATATATATATATCTATTTCAGATCATGGTACAATTGATTTTCGTATGGTGGTTAAGTTTACTTTGGAGTTCATATTGAATAAGCAGTAGTAGCAAAGCACTCACCACAGTTATTATATGCTTTAAAACAGAACTTGAATATGACGCATTTACCAGATTCACAAATGGGTTCAATAATAGTAATAACAGATAAAGTAGTTAAAAATATAAAACAGCTTTTCTCAACAACGAACATAAGGAAAGCCACAGATGAAAATAAGCATAGTAATCCATCAGTAGTGACAAGATTTGATTTATTACATTCAGCAGCATTTCAATTGAGTCAAAGGAAAAATCCAATGGGTCCTCGAAAAGTCGGCGGTCTAGCAAAGTCTCAGTTAAAGTGAGAAAGTAGATATCATTCAGTATCATAATCATTAAGATAGAAGGTTTTCCATATCCTTTCATTCTTCTAATAAAAATAAATATTTAATATTTTCTTTAATATAATTAAAACTCACCATCTATTCATTCCGCATCAGGAACTTAAACTATCGCTTAGCTACCCATTTTTTATACAAAATTTATTTAATTTGCATATACGATATATTTGGGTTCGAGCTTGAACTACAGCGAATGAGGAAGTGTAAGGTACGTTGATTATAACGCTGTTTTTTCTATAAGTGTTAAATTAAATAAATTGAGTTTGAGTATATCGTCATAATACAAAAAAGGTAATAATGAACTTGGCGAAATTAGCGATTGCCTTCATTGAATGCCTTTCTTATGCACTCAATCTAACAATAAATCTTGGATGTCGGCATCACTATCTTCATCATCCAACTGTCTTCTTTGTAGGTTTTCAACAGCTTTTTCCAATATTTCCTCTTGTTTCTTAACTCTACGTCTAGTCTTATTACCCCAACCAAAGGCAGTTGTTTCAGATTTCTTTTCATCTTCTGGCACATCAATTAACTTCTCCTTCTTTTCCTTGCTAATTCTATGTTCATCTTCACGAGCTTGTCTCTCTAGTTGTTTCTTGGCTAATTCTTTGGCAACATAATTTCTAATAAAAATGTAAGCACCGACAACTATCACTAACCTAATCCCCTTCTTAGCGTCAAAATCAGCAAATGTATTCAAAGCTATCGTTTTTATCTTGTTCACTAGATATTCCATTCTTTATTATATCGTATATATACTGTTCTTGGTCTTGTATTTGCGTAATGATTATTCTGTCAACGAATTGAAAATGTGAGAATAGTTGATCTTTATACTTAGTTAGTGGTAAAAGTCGATGAGCTTTAAAATCCTGAAATTTTCCAATTTGTTCCGATCCGAGAAAATCAATCATTTTCTACCCTAAAAATACATTTCCGTATTATTTAAAAAGGTTACATTTCAACCCTATAATTTGTGCAAATTTTCCCTAAGATAAAAAATATTTCACTTTTTGAAAAAAAAATGTCTGAAAAAATATTGTATTACTCTAAAACTTTTCAATAAAAACAATCCTCATTGCAAAGCTAAAACAATAAGAGAATATTAATCGCAAACAACAGTCCCTAACAAATAGTCAAGCAACCAAAAACGAAACAAGATGGCATCAACTGAACCCTTCAAAAATGTGTTGTTATTACCTCAAACAAATCAATTATTGGGATTGTTTACAATCATCAGAGACAAGACAACTTCAAGATCTGACTTCATTTTCTATTCAGACAGAATCATTAGATTATTAGTCGAAGAAGGTTTAAATCATTTACCTGTCGAAAAAAAATCAGTCGATACCCATACTAATGAAGTTTTCGAAGGTGTCGGGTTCAAAGGGAAAATTTGTGGTGTCTCTATCGTTAGAGCTGGTGAATCTATGGAACAAGGTTTGAGAGATTGTTGTAGATCTGTTCGTATCGGTAAGATTTTGATTCAAAGAGATGAAGAAACTGCTTTACCAAAATTGTATTATGAGAAATTACCTGAAGATATTTCAGATAGATTTGTCTTCTTATTGGATCCAATGTTAGCTACCGGTGGTAGTGCTATTATGGCCACTGATGTCTTAATCAAGAGAGGTGTCAAACCAGAAAGAATTTTCTTCTTGAATTTGATTTGTAGTAAAGAAGGTATTGATAATTACCATTCAGCTCATCCAGATGTCAAGATCGTTACAGGTGTCATAGATAGAGGTTTGAATGAAGACCGTTATTTGGTTCCAGGTCTTGGTGATTTCGGTGACAGATATTATTGTATTTGATTGATCTT
This sequence comes from Naumovozyma dairenensis CBS 421, assembly GCF_000227115.2. Lineage (NCBI taxonomy): Eukaryota > Fungi > Ascomycota > Saccharomycetes > Saccharomycetales > Saccharomycetaceae > Naumovozyma > Naumovozyma dairenensis. The sequence continues at coordinate 745,454 of NC_016484.1, forward strand.
ATTATTGTTAATGACTTAATACTTTTCACTATTATGATACTTAAAAATCATTTCAGCATTTTTAGCAATTGCATTATTAATTCAATCATTCACTGAGTTAATATTGATGGTTATTTGTTAGTAGTTGATCTACTTTGTATTTATATTTCAATAAAACTTTTTTGAAACACACCATACTCGCTTCTTTTATCGTGAATACATAGCCTACGTTTCAATGACTATATTTTCTTTTTAATCTATAGAATATCATATATAAGGATCGATGAGAAAAAATTATGTTATTTTTTCACCAGGTCCAAAGATAAATAGTCTACTAATACAATTTAGAACCCTTCGGATCCGTTGAAACCATTAAAGGAAGATAGTAGGAAGATATTGTAATATTTCTTTTTAGAAATTTCATTACAATGATTCCAAGCGGATGTTAGACGGCCATCAATACATGAACCGCTCATGTAAAAGTTATCAGCACCAGATCCATCAAACATATGAGCAAATGCGTCCTGTAAAATTGTTAATTTCAAATCATCAACGGATCCATATTCCTTGTTTATGTATTCCAATAAATATTCATCCTTAGCCACTAACTCATTGATCTTTAATAATGTTTGATCAAAAGGGATCAAGATACTTGGGATTTGTGTGTATTTATCAAGGAAAAATAATGCATTTGGAACAGCATCATCACCAAGATGTACCACAGATGAACCAACCCAGGAATCTGTCTTTGAGCGACATTCGGATATGATCTCATGCATAGCTTTATAAATGGTTGGACATGATTTAATCCTATTCAATCCATGACCAGTGGATGCTAACTTATATTGATGTCCATCAAACAAATCAGAATCAGCCATATACCATAAACGAACCATTTCTCTTTGAATGATAGACCATAGTGTCAGAGATTGTTGAACATAATTCCATTGTCTTTGATGATCATGAGTTAATCTTGAACCGTTTCTGCCGTATTGAATACCAAGAGAATATTTGGATGCAATTTCTGGTTGGGTGAAAACGTCTAATCTTTCGAGCATTCTCATAATTGGTCGTCTATTCATATTCACGTAGGCATTATAATCACCAATGGAATATAGTACTTGACGTATATCTTCTTTGGAATAATATTTAGTACTGTATTTTGAAGCTAACATTTCAATAGCTGTTTCTTTCTGTTTGATCAATTTGCTAATTTGTGCTCTTGCCCTACCTACGGGAGAAATATGAGCAGTACCATACAAAATCATTTTATCATTAAACATTTCTAATACTTTACCTTTATCCTCAGATCTAGAGGTTAGAAAGGATTGTATTGTGGTGATTGGCTTGAAAAAATGGAACTCCATATGTTCTTCAATCTGAGGTAATCGTGAGTCCATAACCATATAACAAAGTTTACCATATGTATCTCTCATCCTCTCTGGGTTCATGATCTTATAACGTCTTCCGATTTCAAATATATCTTGGAACCACTTGGCATTATCATTAAAATTTTTCATTTCTAATAATTTCTGACCAACTTTCAAATTTGATGCAACCACTAATCCCGATAGTACAGAACAAATTTCCTTCAATTGTGCTACGATTCTTTTCGATTTTGAGGTATACGATAAGATATCAACCCGATCTGTATATTCAGAAACTTGTAATGCTGCCTCTAATAATTTCAATAAATGACGCTCTTCAGATGTCAATCTCATTGGAATAAAACGAGAACTTTCTTTTAAAGACTTTAACAGCTTATCATCAATGGAATTTCCATTCCTAGAATTATTTGAAACTTCTTCCTTATCACCTTTATTTATCTCGTCTTGGAGTTTCTTCTGTCCATCTTCAGTCTCAGGTAATCTTGGCTGTATATCATCGTTAGGTGATTCCGTAGCTTCTGTGTCATTTTTATGAGCGTCATCATTGATTTTCACATATTCATGCCTACGTCTTTTCCCACCTCTATGGATCATTTCGAAGCAAACAACACAAAATCTCTCTTCACAATCATTGCAAATGATTTCCGCTTTCATATCTTTACATTCGATACATAGACTTGGATCTATTTCTTCATCTTCTAACTCGGTGTCAGAGAATGCATGCCCATTTGAATGTGGTTCTTCTTCATCGCTATTATCGACATATTCAGAATCCAATATCTCCTTTAACGAACGTTTTGAGGAGCTCATTTTTTTTCGTAATATAAATAGAAGAGTGGCCGAGGACTTTCTATTGATTAATACAGGTTCTTATTTCATTCTTTTATTTTTCCCAAATTCGTGTATTATCTGAACTGATAGAATTAGTTTGAGTTATGTAATAATGAAAAATTTCAGGAACAAAACGGAAATCGGACTGTTTACAAATTTACTGTTGACAATAGCAAAACAAATACACGTAGAGATCATCATGCAACACTAAAACATTACAGCTACGTATTGAAATAACCAAAGGTAAAGAGCAATCTACTTTTACGCTCAATACAGTGTATTCCCTGATATTATCATTAAGAGGTTGAGTTCTCGAGTTATTACCTTAAACTATAGCTGTACTACAATATGGAGCCCAAAAGTACCAGATTAGGAGGGTCATCCTTTACATCCAAGAAGATAATCAAGATTATATTGCTGACTGTTTCACTCAATCTCCTAATAATGAACGGAATACCGTACATTCAATATCAAACAGAAAGATTAAGAAATATATTGTTTTCTTATTTCCATACTACCACGCCCACCGATAGTGAGAATTCATTACCTATATTTGCTGAAAGTATAATGGATTTCGATGACTTTAATACCGTGGATGTGAAACGATTGAGTGGATTTATCATTATTTGTTTGCTATTTGTTGTTCCATTTTTCTTTTAGTGAGAGTACGTACGCGTGTAACATTGACTAATGGCAAACCCTAGGTCAAATAGAACTATGTCACATATTCTATCAATACCCATAGCTAAAACATCCTACCCACTTGTCTATTGTGGTATTTGACTCGTTACTTTAATCTAGAATTGCGATGTGGAGAGGTGAAACATTGCATAATGATTTCTAACTTGGGGAGGAAAAGAAATATTGTAAACCTTCGAGGCACCTTGCAAGTTCCCACTCCAGTGCAACGACACCAAATGACTAAATGGACAATTGGAGAAAAAAATGCAAGGGCAAGTCCAAAACACTGACTTGTAACGGAAGCGTAACTAACTTCCCTTCTAATTTTTTCCCATTACCACTTCAATCTGTACCATTTGGAAAGCTATCTAGTGTTGACGATTGAAATTTATTTTTATGGCAATTCTAAATAGTAGCATGTCCCTAGACATTTTCTGGGAACATGTATATTTTGAAATATTAAGAAGGTCAGCTAAGTCTGCTTCATCATGTACTAAACCGCAGATACAAATCCACAATATTCTACCGTGGACCACCAATTTCAACGGATTAAAGCTGTGGAAACTAGTATCGAGACGAAGACTAAACTGGACGTTACCGGTATTGTCACATTTCCGTTTAAGCGACAGCGCTACAGATAAGCAGAGTCGTACTTTTTTGGAGGCACCCTTTACGAAAATATTATTATGCTGTGACCACAAGGGACAGAGTTACTTTTCCTTGCGATATCGAGGCCGCAAACCATGAATAATTCCAGGCCAGCTTCTCTGCTCTTTCGACGTATTTAAAAAATATAGTCAATGATATAGCTGATTTTACACAGATTCGATATCAGGGCTATTGTTACAAGCATATCTATGAGCTACGTAGCTTTATTAATTGAGTTGACAAAAGATAACTTAACCAGTTATTGTTTCTACCGCCATCTCGATATTCTAATACTCCACTCCAAGCTGTTTTTTTTTGAGGTTATTCTGAGGAGGAAGCTATAATGTGAAGGGAATTACTGATACTTTATAGAAGTCGAGCAGTACGTCTTGGATTTAAACTTACATTGGATAAGGTATGGGTATGCGTATTCAAACTACCTTATGACATCTATATGATTTCTCCACCGAACACAACTTCTGGAAAAGAATTATTACCAAGATATCACACTACAGAAGATTTAAAACTTAAATTATTTTATTTGAATACTTTTATTTCTGATCGCGATAACAAAAGTACGTCTTTTCACAAAAAGAAGTAAGGTTCGAAAGTGTATATCTTTATTACCAGTAGAGGTGAATATCATCATACTGAATCTATTTACGGTGAAAGAAGTTCATAAAAGTCGTTAAAAGTATATAAATATATAAAAGATGTCATTAAGATTCATTAAAAAAATAATACATGATATAATACAATTTTGGGTGGTGTGATGTGATGTGATGTAATGTGGTGTGTCGTGATGTGATGTGATGATAGATTTAATCATTCAAAGCTCCTTTGGAGAATAAAGATCTTCCCAAGCCAAGTTAATTCTATTCCCAGCTTTCATTAACCCCCATACTCCGACAATATTTGCTTTCAAATAATGATTTTTCATATTTTCATTAATGTTTTTGGAATTAAATGCCACTCCATTATTTCCTACATAAATTGATGGATTATTAGTCTTAAACCTTGGTGGATTTGTTGGAGTGAAGATGATCTTGTCTATCCATTTATGATTTTCAGTCATTGTCTTTATACAACGTATAGAATCTTTAATGTATCTTTTCCTTGATGTTTCTTTTAATGGTGGTATCCATTTGTAATCATTTTCATCATCAAGATACGACTCCTCATCATCAGTTTCATTTTCATTTTCAAAATCTGAGTCAGAATTGAAATCTTCTTCTGGATCAATACCTTCTTCTTGATATATTGAATTCGCGACATCATTAGTTGTATGAGTGTCTGTTGCGAGAAGTATTGTGGCGTTCTCGTCATCATCGTCGTCGTCGCCATCGTCCCTACTATTTAGGTCTTCAGTAGAAGATGATGATGTTGTTGATACAGTACTTTCTCTACGTAATTGAGAGCAGTTTTGTTTATCATTCTTGTTCTTTTGAGAAATTGCAGTTATCGTATTGGCATTCGATGATGAAGATGAAGATGAAGTTAATGATGGAATAAAGAAATTAGTGAATTTTGATTTCAAGGTTCCATTTGCATTTGAATTGGAATTGGAATCGAAGTTAGAAGATGATGATTTATTTTGTTGTGAGCCTCTATTACTGGTATTTCTTCCTCTGCTTCTGCTTCTTCTTCTTCTTCTTCTTCTTCTTCTCCTTCTACGTGGTATTATTCTATAAGTGGGGAAATCTCTAATTTGTAAATCGAGGGAGATTGAAATACCGATATCGATGGATGTAGTCCAATGAATCAAATCATCTATAGTTGAGAAATTCAATAGGAATTGATTTGATTCACAACGGAATCTTAATAATGTTTGATCTTCGTCAGTTAGTTTTTTATTTTTTTGAATATCTGATGGATATCCAATTTTTGCATATTGTAAAGAATATGTTTTAAAGATTTTCTTTTCATTTAAATATTTGGATTTATTTGCATTAATTAATTGGATTGATTTTAAGTTCTGTTCTGTTGAAATTGGTAACGGTTGTGATTTGGAATTCATGTTCATTATATTGTTATTAATGTTATGGATTTTCGAATTCAATGATGAGAGGAACCCACTACTGCTGTTGTTACTTTTCTTTTTTTGTTTCATTGCTGTTGCTGTTGAAATTTTCTGAGATTTTTGTTTGGATATTACAATATTGTCGAGTAGAGGATCATTTTCATCTATCTGATAAAAATTTAATTGGGTAGAATTCAATTCCATGATGACTATTTTCCAAGCTTGTGATGAATATGATACAGGTTGGAAGGGAGAATTCCATTCTAATTTCATTGAAACTAAAGAAATACCTTCAACAGCTGGAGAATAAGAAGGTAATGGTTCATTTCCATGTGATAGAGATTCATAAATAGGGAAAGATATTTTGGTTGAAGGGTTAGCGACATTATATAGTGGGCACTCAGCAGGGTATGGATCTATATGTTTTAAGAAATCGTTAGCATTGTCATCAAATATGATATCTTCATCTAAATGAACATTTTCATGGATTACTTTGATATTATTTTCCGAAAAAGATAAAGTGGAGTTACTTGAGAAAGTAGATATTGAAGTGGTATTCTCGAAAAGTGAGCTTGGGGCATCTGATGAAGTGATTGATCTTGATTTTATCCTGGTTGCGTTATTATTAACGTATAGTTTTTGTGATGCTTGAGGGTTAAAACTCGAGAAAAACGAGGACATATCTTGTGTTGTACGAAACTAGTAGTATGGGTAGTTTTTTGATACTTCAGTTTCTTTGTAACTTCAAGAGAGCCACTGAGTTCTATATATATATATTTGTGGATATACAGTAGAGTAACAAATGGGGACTCCTCACTTAAATAAAGGGATGGTTATATACTTTTCTTTGATAAGGAAGAATTGGGATATACCAGGATATGTCGTGTTATATAGAACGAGTATATTTATTGCAGTCTTGAGGATCACGTTGAGACCGGTTTATTTAAAGTTATTTCTGTTCTATATCCTCTTTTCGTCTTATGGTCAATCAATCATATGTTAGGGGTAAAAATGTTTTTTGTAAGGACATCCCATTTCTTGAGAGGAGGGAAAGTACAACCCTCTCTGTTTTAGTTCTCCTTTCAACATTTTTTCTAACAGCTGCCAAGTCAAACCCTCTTTTTTGTAAAGTTTTGATTTGCAAATGGCACCAATAACGGTAAGGGTTCATAATTTTTTGCGTCTTTATTTATTTTCTATCTTGGAGTATCTGAGATTTTCGGCCGCACCCCCAATTAAAATGTTTTCCAGTCTACACAAACCCCTAACCCTGCCCCTACCCGCTAGCATGTTCTGGCTATTGTTACTCGTTTCCTATACAATAGGCTGCTCCTCGAGGAAGCAACTTGGCAATTCGGCTCGGAACAACCCGTGAGATTAACAGTGGGGAGGAGGAGGGGGGGGACAGTCAAAGTCGACGACAAAAGTTGGTTCCTTCCCTACACAGGAGAGAAGAGCAGAAGAAGGAAGGAAAATACGGAAAAAAAAAACTAAAAGCAACACATGGTTCTTTGTGCGTGAGATCCACTGAGTCTGGACTCAGTCAATGGGACGGTCGGTATCCAAATTGAGTTGAAAACGAATCTGAATTCGAATTAAATGAGGGGGAGGTGAAGATCAAGGCGAAGGCGAAGGCGAAGGCAAAGGCGGAGAAACAGAAAGAGAAAGAAAACGATTCCAATTCCACAGAGGAACACTCGGAGAGAGGGGAGCATTATTCCTTCCGTGTCAAATAAGGAAATCGCGGGGTAAAAAAGAAGGATGAAAAGAGGAAATGAGAAGAAGGCAAAAATAAAAAAAGAATTACGTAATTTATTCCGGTAGCATTTATTGTATGTATGCGGCAGATACCCTAGGGTTTTCACAACACCGGCAGCCCTACATTGTGGGCCATGACCCTGAGCATGGTTCTGTACCGGCGCCATAGGGTTAAAATCAGCGCTGTTGAGAAGAAACATCCCAAAAGAAAGTAGAGTCCGGTCCCGACAAATCCATAAACTAAATATATTGTCGTTGTCGTAAACTTGACCAAGGTCACATATATCGAGTACATTAATATCCACATACGTTGTGTGAAGAAGTTGTAGTTCCCTGCTGCGATGGAGGATATTTTGCCTTCAAGTAACATCTTAACCGGACTGGAATAATAGACAACAATATTATGGAATTTCTCTAGTAAAGATAACCCTCCTCGTAAATCGACCAGTATATAAGATTGTATGACTTCCGTGTAATTAGCCGCGTTACTAATGCTACTGACATTAGTAGCATTATTCATTGCACCCGCTACAGCATTTCTAGCATTCGCCATTCTAGTACCTCCACCACCAAGATCTAGAATATATTCCGCATTAGCAATTGCCAAGTAACCAAGAATTTCCCTAATGAGATCATCTTGTGAAAATGCTACACTACCAAACCCAGCTTGAAAAATATTATACGTGAAAAGGGGGAGTAACATCATCATCATGTATCGATTAAACGTAAACACTGCTCTAGCAAATCGTATGATGATAAATCCAGCATTATTATTATTATTATTACCGTTGGGGACAGCATTATTGTTGTTATTATTACCATTGAAATTTGCATTACCATCACGATTACGATTTTGATTTCCATTTCCATTTCCATTTCGATGAAGCATATTTTCTTCGTCATTCCTAAGATCTTGAAGAATTTCATCCATTACTTGCAATTGCGCTCGTAGTGTACCATTCTCCATCACTTGTCTCAGAGGAACTCGAAGTGCTTCGCTGCCAACAAGATCTTCGTCTCTTTCCTCATCAAAACCTTGGCGAATGGGTGAAAAAAGGTTTCTCGTCTCTTCCCTGAAAAGTCGATATTCTTCATCTGCTTGATGCATCTCTTTCAATATTCTTTCTCTCTCTTGCTCTCTTGCCAATCGAATATTAGACTCAAGTAAAAACTCCTTATAAAGATACTCATCATCATCATCATCATCATTAATTAAGTTATTGTCCTTGATATTTTTATCTGTAAGAACTTCCTCTTCCTGTTTCTCGACATTTTCAATGGGTACTTCAGTCATGATAACCTAATGCTACTCCTTATCATACAATATGTTGCTCTTCTCTTTCGTTCTGTATGTGTTTGCCACTTGTGTAATATTACGAAGTGATTATTGTAAATATACAAGAACCTGACGGTGTTACCTTTAAATTTTTATCTAGCTCTATATACTCATTTAAGTACAAACAAATACAAATATGTGAAAATTAATCATATAATTTAAGACAACTGGAAGAATAAAGAGTATAGCATACCACATCACACAGAAATAATCAAGCTTGATGCAATTTCTACCGTCATTTATAAGAATATCATTTTATTTGCTGTTATGCATTAATGGATTCTCACAGATTTTCGTCATCGCAAACACTGAATCCATCTTGATTTCAATACCAAAGGATTTCCCAGCAACAAGAAAGAAAAATGAAGATTCAACCATAAATCCTTTGCCTCATATATTATTAAATGATACAGCACCAGCCTATACGAATAAATTGACTCTTGATATACCTGTACAAAATCACAAAACGAAAAGAAAATACTATATTGAATTATTAAACCTACAAAATAATTCCAATTATCAAATTAAATTATGTTGGTCTGCTATCCATCCATTGATTATTGATAATCTTGATTGGCACATAATACCTCCTTACACTGTACATTTGGACTCTCCTAGCGGTAATGAGGACCCGCTATACCATTTTGATCCTGTAGATTATCCAAGAATTATCGTCTCTGTAAATATTGACACGCATTTATTTCTAAAGAATCTCCATGGTAGATCAGCAGCAATAGGCAAGGAAAAATTACCTCAAATTAATATATCCGTCATTAAGACTTTCTTGGGGATACCCATGGACTTATACCCAATTGTCACATATATAACTATGGTTGTCATCGCAATGTCATCCATTTATTATTGTTATACGAGAAGTGAAACTAAATTATCTATCGTCTCGTAACGTAGTATTTATAGAACTGTATAGTATATTATATCAATACTGAAATAAATATCTACCTAGTTTCCCAAATATTAATATATTTGCACACAAGGAGTTCATAAAATATAACCGATCACCCCCATTGGGATATACATAAATACCAGTAACATATCGTATAGTTATTCCAAATAGGCTGCTACTAATCCAAAGTAATATAGTAGAAAGGGTACCATTATCTAAAAATAACCATAGTATGAAATTTAAAAGACACCAAGCAATTGACATTTGCATCTTAGATTCCCAACTTATAGTTCTAATCCCATATGCTATGCCTAAAATTATATTAAATGTCCCTATGATAGATTTGAAACTACATCCATTTTCATCTATATCTTCGAACAACAATGAATCTAAGATGGGGATTATTATACCGAAAGATATACCTTGTAAAGAATACGGTATCCATTGTAGATAATTGAAACCTTCATATAACGTGGATTCATTTAAATAATTGAATATTTCATTGATTATGATTCCACAAGTGCTCAAAATGAGAAATTTAAACCATAATCGGAACTCCTTCCTCTTCTTCTTTTCCGATTCAATGACACGTACATGCGGAGATGTCAACGAATGATCAACTGTTGTACTGATGATATCATTATCATAGATTGAAAATAGAGTAGGTATAGTTAATATTTTGAATGATTTAGCCTGTTCAAAATATTCATGAGCTTCCTCTAATTCCGATTCTTCCCCAGCACTTGATGATTCATCATATTCCGACGATAACAACGACGACACATCCTTGAGTTCATTGGCAATCATACTTCCTATTACATCATCACCAAGAACATTCAACTTTTCCTTTATCTTGTTCGGTGGTCCTTTTAACACTCAAGCTTCCTTTCTCTTCAACGTACGTACGTATATAAAACACCGAGATATATAAAGCCTTTTTAATACAGAGTTCTTTTAACACCGCTTCCCTATTAATCTGCCATCGCAAGACACAACAACAACAACAACAACAACAACAACAAAATAATTATAATACATAATGACCACCTCACAAGGATCAGAAAGAGAAATAGGAATGCTAGATGTAGGAACTCACTGTTCCCTATGTGAAAAATTAGATTTCTTACCATTCCATTGTTCATCATGCAATAAAGATTTTTGTTCAGAGCATCGGTCCAAACAATCTCATTATTGTGAATCATTAAAGCAGCAAACCACTACCCCGAGGTCGAGCGAGACTGTTCGTGGGAATGATGAGCAATATTTTAAAAGTTTGCTTCCTGAGAAAGGATACATTCGAGTTAATCAACCACATGTCCGTAATCCTGTATCAACAAATGAGGCTGTGTTAGGTAATGGTAACTTGAGGGAAAAAAATACAATACGGTCGAGATTGAATGAATCCACTTTATCGAAATTGAAAAGTTTTTTTGATAAGCATAGAAGTAGTAATAATAAGAAAACTTCTCGTAGCTTTTTTAGCTCGAAGAAATCTAATAATGATGAGAATGAGGGGAATATACTTCTTTTAAAAAAATCGGCCATTGGAGATTCGAAGATTCCAACAAGTAATAGAATTCATATATGGTGTTATTATTTAGAAGGTAATTCGGAGCAAGAGGGGGACGCTAATAGTGTGAAAACGGCTGTTTTTATAAATAAGATTTGGCCATTAGGTAGGACATTGGATTATTTGGCTCAACAATTACAAGTTAAAAATTTGAATAGTAATTTTAAAACAACTAAGAAGGAAAAATTATACCTTTATAAAGAAATTAAGGCGAAGGATAATGTTGATTTTAAATTGTTGGAATTATCGGATCGTGTCGCTAATGAATTACATGATAAGGACGTAGTTTATTTAGTTCGTGGCGATGACGTTATAGCATAATAAAAAGCAAAAATGAGATGATTCATTTCTTATAGACAGACTATTTTTTAAATAACTAAAAACTTTAATATTAATAATAATTCTAATAACAATAGATAGATAATTTCATGATTTCAACATCACGCTGGCACATAGAGTTCTATATGAATTGCCTACGATATAAATGAATATCCTAATATTATCATTGAATTATTCTCTTATAATTATATAATCTAATTTACATTATTATTTTCATTACTTAATCTAATTTCAATTATAATTATAATTACAATTACAAATAATAACTGAAATAAAATCTTTACTGTTAGGTGTACGTTATCTCCCGCCCATCTTCTCTCTTGTCGTTCATTTTTTAATGTTTATCTTTTCGTTCCTTCCGTCTTTTTCTTTCATTTAACAACACCCTAGTTTACTAAAGAAACCTTTGACAGAATGTTGTGAACTTGTATCTTTACCAATTGGTTGTTGGTTGGCATTTGCATTTTTATTTGCCGTTGGTTGTTCTTGAGATTGATATTTGTGATTAACATTATCTCCATCTTGTTGTTGATATCTCCCGTTAATATTATTTTGTTGTTGTTGTATTTGATGTTGTTGCTGTTGTCGATGTTGTGATGGACGAGTTTGGAATTGTTGCTGTTGTTGAGCTTGTTGTTGTGCTTGTGATTTCTTTAATTGTTGTGCTTGTTGTTGCGCATACTTTTGTTGTGTTTGTTGTTGGTAAGCCTCGTACGATGTTGGATCTAATTGTTGTTCTTGTTGTTGGTTTACATTTGCATTGGCCGATTGTAGTTGACTTGGTTGTGGAGATTGTTGGTGAATGTGATGAGGTTGTAATTGTGGTTGTTGTAACAGTTTATTTCTATGTCTTCTTGATTTTTCATTTGGTGGATTTGGATGACCATAACCATGAAGGTTTGGTTTTTTATTAATTGATAAATCCCAACCGCGACCACCATTCAATTTCATCCAATCATATTCACCGTCTGCAGCTTCACCTAAATCATCTAATGCAGATAGTAATAACATACGATATCCTTCATAATCAGGAGTTTCATCAAATGCTAAATTTCTAACAATCTCTAAATAACGACCAAATTGGATAGGTAATCCTTGAGCCAAATCATAAACATTAGTTGTTCTCTTCTTCTCACCAATTTTTTCATATTTTTGTTTATTATTTGGAGCTTTTAAACCTTGCCATGGTAATTGACCTCTAAGGAAATAGAAAAACACATGACCCATTGCTTCCATATCATCTCTCCTTGATTGTTCTCTCCCCAAATGAGTATTAATAGACATATATCTTGCTGTACCACTCAATGATTTCTTCTCACGATAAGGTATATGTTGTTTAGTCTTTGGATCTCTATATTGTTTAGCCATTCCGAAATCAATCAAATGAACTTTATTAGCATCTGGTTGTCCCGGTCTCCCAATTAAGAAATTATCTGGTTTAATATCTCTATAGATCAAATCATGGGCATGTAAATCTTCAATTAGAGTTATCATTTGCACTGCAATTTGTACCACAGTCTTTACTGAGAATCTTCTATTACACCAATCGAAAAGATCTTCCAAAGATGGGCCGAAAAGATCCATGACAAGAATGTTATGTAGCCCTTCTTGACCGAAATAATAAGCTTGTGGTATTCCTGGAGTACCAGAAAGAATTTTGTAAGTTCGATATTCATCTTTCAATTGTGGAGCTTCGGTTTTCCTTGGTTCGAATTTGATAGCCACTGATAAACCGTTTAACATGTTGGTACCTTCGAATACTACACCGAATGAACCTTCTCCTATTTTCTTACCGATTTTGTAATGGAGACCAACTATCGTGGAATCATCACGGGAAGTTGATGAATAGTTTGATGGAGATGATGTCATGTTAGTATTTGCGGTGGTATTGTTTGCTGTGTTGCCGTTCAGTATTCTTATGTTGCTTGAGCTTTGCATCGGAGTGTTTGTAGCATTTGTTAAGTTGTGGATAGCCATTGCTGTATTCGCAGCTGTTGATGATTGATGATAAGACATGGATATACTTTGATGATCGAACAGAGAAGAAAATACAGATAGTAAAACTTTTGATTTGCGTTTGTTCTTTAGTCTTATTAATACGATACACTCTTGTTATTCCTCCTGTTCGGAATTATCTATTATATGTATATTTTATTAATAGATAATTAAATGTGGGGTGGGGAGGGTAGAAGTTGCCTTCTAATTATGTACTGTAAAATTTCAAATGGAAGAAAAATTTGTCTATCGAGGCGAGTGGGGGAGAAAAATGATCTCTAAACGATAATAACAGAATAAATGAAAAGAGCAGAAAATGATATATATGATCAAAAGGTATCCTTCTGTCAGACTGTATTAATGAATGGATGTATTTCCGTTTAGGTTCTAGCTGATCTACAGTTGTGTGCCTTTTGTTCCTTGTCGTCTCTTAACCTCTGGGTTGTTGTGTTACGGAAGTTAAGTTAGTCACTTAATTTTTTTGATCCACGTAATTCGAAAACGTTTATCATATTTCTTTCTTTCTTTCCTTTTTGTTTTGTTTTGTTTTGTTTGTTTGTTTTGTTTGTTTTTCGCTGAAAAAATTCCCACAAGTATCCGCGAGGAGTTTGCGGTTGGGTTCTGTTCCATCATGCGGTACGGGACCCTTTTGGTTATGACATAAATTCCCCAATGGGCACCCCTCTTTTGTACGGGGGGTTTTCCAGCGACACACTTTTCATTTCCCATCTCTTCGCTGCCACAAAAAAGCTTGAATTTTTGAGAGGGATTTAATATAGGTTCTTCTGGGATGTATGTGGAAAGATGAATGACAAGAATAATTTATAAATAATTAAATATACAAGTTATTCAATTAATACATATATTATAAATAATGTATATAATAATTAGCTGTGGCCCCATACGAGAAGAACACAAATAGTAAATATGTTCTTTCGAAGGAAAGTAACGACAAGATTCATCATGAATAATATATAAATTAATGTTTCATTGGTCTCCCTTCTGTGTACTGTCTATATGGCTTCTTTATTTGTAAGGAACTTATTATACAAGTTTTTAAAATAACCTGTAAGTTCATTTCTGATTGAAGGATTTTTCCTCTTCCGGAAATTTAAGCGCCGACTAAATAAAAATTACGAAATATTACGTGGTGAGATTATTCAAAGGCTCATCCACGAACGAATGTGATGGGAAGTAAAACGAAGCTTCTTATTTGCACTTTTCACAGTTTATATTTTTTTCTTATAAAAAAAAATGAACATGTTTCACAATTGTACATCAGGTACTACCCATTTCTTGGAAAAGAACCATCAGACGTTAGAAAGGGTATTCACTACGGTACGGGCATATTGCCAGGAATTAGGTAAAAATGGTTTTGAGAAAGCTGCTAGAAGTGACCCCTTTTCTAATCTAGAGATCTGCTTCCTAACAACAAAAATATTGTTTTGATTTGTTAGAGAGGAACCACACAGACCCTGCCCTCTGTTCGGAGAAACCTCTGTAGAAACAAGCATTCCGGTCTAGCCTTGAATTTGCGATAACTTCAATGGGCGAACAATAAAAAGCAAGTTATGTCAGCAAAAAGTTAGACTGGTTTATATCTTACTTCTTATATCTTAATGATGTTAAGTCATTATTAGGGTTTTGTTGTTTATATGTTACATAATTCCGTAATTGCTATATTTGATTACTGAATTCTTGATTGATGAACCTCGGCTGTGTATATGACATGTTGCAAAAGAATTGGCACATATCCCTACTTAAGCCAAGCAAATTGGGGTACTTTATTCATTACAATAAGAAGGAGTAGATTATACCGTTATATCAGATATGACAAGAAATATCTCAGGTTTGATTAACGCTCTAAATTGATATTATCTCCAAATTTAGCATACAAAGCTGTTTTCAATTCACTTAATCTACCATCCAGGTCGGATTCTTTAGACTCTAGTTCGTCGATTGTCTTATCAATAATCTCTGAATCCTTTTCTAATTGTTCAACGACCTCGCTCTGTTTCATTAACATAAACAAATCGCCAATTTTATATTGAACCAATTCTTCCTCATCTAGCAACTCTATTTCAAGTGACACATCTTCTAGGTATTCCTTTTCTTGTCTTTGTTTTGCCAACTCCAGTTCTAGGGAATCCTTTCTCATGATAAGTTTGGAAAATTCATTAATCTTTTGTTGATCTTCAAAAGAAACTTGTGTATTGTTTTTCTTCCCCTCCGGTAGTAAATCCATTTTTTTTCTCTTTCTTCCTCACTATCGATTGTTCCGTTTGAAGTACAACTTCACTACAATTTTTTGTTAATGTTTATGTGTAGTTTACTTCGTTTTCTTCTCTCTACGTACAGAGTTGAAAACTTATCTTTGACTTTTCAACTTCCAATAATTTCTGAAATTTTTCACTTAAAGGCGATTTATTAACAAGTGACCTTTTTATCCAATTTTTATATATTGATTATTATACACGAAGATCAACACTAATTGCAGGAACCAATCTAGTTTCAATATTTGGAATATTTAGTTTATAACGATTTACATCATTTGCATAAGTTATTAACATGAGTCTATTTACTGACGGAAGTGTGAAGACTCCAGAAGCCCCTTTTCTAATTTGACCCCAATGAATATTTGGAGATGACTTCATCGACTTTATCCAACAATTCATGCTTTCTCTTAGAGTCACACCAGGACCCATTGATAGCATTCTTTGCAATACGGCCCCAAGTACCATAATTCCAATCAGGGAAATCTTTGGAAACCTGTATATAGTTATCTAAGATATACCCACCGAAATAAGCGGGATCATCTGAATTCAAAGAAAATGGAACATTATTATCTAAAAATTCTTGTAATGGTAGTTCTTTAACGGATTTAACAACTTGTAACTTAACATTGGACAACGGGCATACAGTCAACATAATTTGTTCGCTAGCTAAACGTTGAATCAATTCAGCATCATGAATACTATTAATCCCATGATCAATTCTCGTTACGTTTAATAAATCTAAAGCATCTGCAACGAATTGTGCTGAACCTTCCTCACCAGCGTGTGCGGTTAATTGCAAATCTTTATTATAACTCTTGGCTGTCTCATAACATTCAATGAATAAGTTGGGTGGGAATGGTCTTTCTGCTGAATCTAACCCTAGACCTGAGATAGTTCCATCCTCAATGAACTTTTTGGCATCTTTTACCGTTTGTAAGCATTCTTCAGGTTCGATATGTCTTAATAAACACATGATCAATTTAGACGAAATTCCTAATTCTGATTGAGCTTTTGCACAAGCCCTTTGGAATCCCAACGTCACTGTTTCGATGGTTACACCTCTTGATGTATGTGATTGTGGATCATAGAATACTTCGGCATGAACAAGACCTTGCTTATGTACTTTTTGAAAATATGCCCATGCTAAATCAAAGAAGTCTTCCTCTTTGATAAGGACATTTGTACCAATATAATAATAATCTAAGAAATCTTGTAAATCACGGAATGATTTATATTTTTCATTTAATTCAGTCACTGTTTGTGGGAAAGTTTGTGGAAGAGTGATATGGTTTCTTTCTGCTAGTGGGAATAATAAATCTGGTTCTAATGTACCTTCTAAATGTAAGTGATGCTCACATTTAGGTAATTCTTTCAAAAATTCAACGGATACCATCTTTATTTTTCAACTAATTTTTTTTCTTGTTGAATTTGGGATTCTGTAAAGTTTGAAGCGAAAGAAGCACAGTAATCGAAACAAAGACTAAATTTAGGGAAATTTTAGAAAAAAACTATAATTTGATATATATATTGGCTGTAAGTGTCAAGTAAAAATATGGAACGTACGTTATCCAGATATAGTTCGAGAAAAACTTGAAGAATATTTTATCGCTCCGTCATTACATAATTTCCTTTTTCTTAAAATTCCTTATCAAAGCCAAATTCAGGGCAGAGAAAAGCCGCAGTGTGATTTCAATATCATCGAGACTCATTTGATAAGATTTTTCTTTTTTCTTGGCAAATAGTTCCAACTAAGAACAAAAATTAAGAATTTGTATCGTACGTTTTTGGAAAGAGAAATACTGGTAGTAATAATCAAATGCTAGCACTCTAAAGTAAGCTGTGGGACTGATGAATCTTTTTTGAATTCATTAATTATATATGTTTGAAATTATGTAGTTATGGCATATGTAATCTAATTTGAAGTGCTATCTGATTTAACACTTGCATTTTTAGGTTCACCCATAATTTTGTCATCAATAGCTTCTGCAACAGGAACCTCTCCTGAAACATGGGACCTTATTGGTTCTGGGACAAAGATAGTATCTTCTTGATATGTAAATTCACCGATTTGTGCTTCATCTGTACCTAATTCTTCCTCTTCAGGCCTTAATCTCAACCTTAAAAATGGTATCTTATCCATTGCCAATAGTATGATTGCCGTTACAGTTGTTGACCATGCGATGGCAGCACATACGCCAGCTAGTTGGTAACCCACTTGTTTCCAATGATGATTTATCCAACCACCTTCAATTGGGGCCGCATATGAGCCAGCTGATGCGTTTACATAATCAGCAGCAAATATCCCAGTTAAAACGGAGCCAATAACACCACCGACACCATGCAACGCCCAACAATCTAGACCGTCATCAATACGTAGCAAACTTTTGAAGTCAACGGCAACATTACAACCAGCAGCAGTCAATATACCGATAATTACAGATGCCCAAATGGGAACAAACCCAGCCGCGGGTGTGATACCGACTAAACCTGCAATAATACCAGAGCATAAGCCGACAGTGGTCCATTTCTTCCCACATCTGAAATAATCGATAAACAACCAAGTCAAACCACCACATCCTGCAGCCAGATTTGTCGACATACCGGAATACCAGGCCCTGATGGTTGCATTACCAGCAGAACCTTCATTAAAGAATTGCCATCCGAACCATAGGAAAACGGTTCCCAATACAACAGATGTAATAGAATGTGGTTTATATTTTGGCATCCCATTCTTAGCAACAGGATCATTTCTTTTACCTAATATCAAAGCATAAATTAGACCTCCATGACCTGAGCTGATATGAACAGCTAACCCACCCGCGTAATCTAGAGCACCTAATTTAGCCAACCAACCTGATGCATTCCATGCCCAACAAGCAATAGGACAATAGACTATTGTCATCCATAAGAATAAGAAGACCATCATTGGGAACAAACGAGCTCTTTCACAAGCACCACCTAACATTAGTACCCCGGTAACTGCAGCAAACATTCCTTGAAATACAGCAAACACTATATCTGGTACAGCTGAAACAGATGATGGAGCACCTAATACATCTCTAAATCCGAAAAATTCTAAAGTACCAATAAACCCATTGCCCTTAGTATGATGAGAGAAAGCTAAAGAATACCCCCAAAAGAACCATTGGAACATACAGACGGCGCTCGCCATTAATGAAGCCCAAAGCAATGATAGGGCATGTTTTTTCCTTGCTAATCCTGAATATAATAATCCAATACCAGGAACCATTAACCAAACACCTGGTGCGCATACACCTAGCCAGAGCATGTTGACCATATCATATTGTGTGTTTAAATCGGTGGTTAACGTGTCTCCACCAGTTCCGTGTCCAGTTGGTGTTCCTGTAAAATTATATGACATTGAAGTTTTTGTAATTGATTTTATTTTATTACTATGTTAGCTTTTTTGGTAAGTGAGTTTTTTCCTTCAAATGAGATATGAAATGGTAATTTACTTGGGGAGAACTGTTTCGTCAGACAAAAAAATTGCTTTGACATTTATATATTAATTTGTTTTCTTCCATTTTGAGGATCTAGAAAGGGAATGGGTATTGAGTTGAAGGTGTAGTGCAGGTTATGTGAGGTAGGGTCCTCTTGTGCATTAGCCAACGAATGTTATCTACAAACCAAACTATTCGATAGATAACGGAAAGTGCAGCGCCGTAATCTAATTAAGGTTCATCACCACATACGTTCTTGCTACAATTTTTGATCTAACTTTCACTATGTTGTGTAATAGTATTAGTATTTGGGTTTTCCAATGTTCTTATCGAGAATTCCATCCTTTGAATAAATTTGATAAGAAAGCATCTATTTCATATGTACGGGTGTTAGAAGATAAGGATAAGACATTTCAATAGTTAGTTGATTGCATAATCGTTGAGACAGTTAATGGGAAGCTAATAAAAACTAACGTCATTAGGAAAACCTTCCTAGGGTGGAAAATAGAAAGACCCTTTTTTGGATTTAAGTGGGTTTCTTAGGTTAATTAATCGAACAAAATGTACTGATTCGCCAGTTTCATAATAAAAAACCGTCATAAAAAAATGGGGAAACGTAGAGGTCAATAGAAGTGGTTAGGAATAATTAAAAATCAATTAGCATTAGCTCATTACCTTTCTCTCAAAAAATATACAGACCTAAAACAAAAATTTATTTGTCTTTCAAAGTTACAAATTCAGGCAAATCTCGTGTATATGACGAAGTGGGACATCACTTTATAAGGAAAGGTGAATTCCATATGTAGAAATGTTTCACCTCTAAAACTTAAGTGTGTGAAGAGTGCTGATAAGGTTAATAGAAGTCTAATCATCTCTAATCGGTTATTATTTGATGTCTTGTTTGTTTTTCGATGACAACTCTTTTCAAATTTAATTTTCGGAAACTTACTTAGAAAAAGGCAAAATAGTCATCCCAAAATTAAACATAATTGTATAGAAGAAAATTCTAGAAAAAAATATAAAATTGATAAATTAGTATATTATCTTTAATATTATTAATAGTATAAATAATGTTATATATAAAAATGGGTATTTACGTTACAGATGTAAAAAAGATGAAAGGGGAAAAAAAACAAAATCTATATCATACATCGTAAGCATTAAAGTATGTGATAAATTGTGTGACGAACTTTCAAAAAGGAAAAGATGATACGTGAAAGAAAATCTGAATTAAGAGTGAGTTTTATCTCATAGTAATTATGGGAACAAAGATTGCACGTCTTCAGTCTCAGTGACACCGTTAGCGGCGGCAATGGACAATAAGATTTGAGCTTGAACCGGAGATAAATAACCAGCAGCAATAGCACCCTTTGGAACATCGCCTTCACCGACAAAACTTTCTGTGGAATCAGCTTGAGCAAAGACAACTGGTATATCTTCAAATGGACTTGTAGTAGAGTTACTTGAACCAGTGGTAGCAACGACTAAACCTTCAATATTACCGGAAACAGATTCAATCAATTCAGAAGAATATTCGCCATCGTAAACGATTGGAACAATAGAATTGGTGAAATCAGAAGCATAAGTGAAATTCTTGAATTCCCTTCTAATAATAGAGGTGGAGTTAACTAAAGTTGGGATCGATGCATCGAAGAACCATTGGACTTTACCAGCAGAGGTAACAATACCAACTGGGATACCAGCACATTCTTCTCTACATATAGAAGATGGAGCAAAGACACCGTTGTAAATCTTACCGTCCTTAGTAACAACTAAAGTACCACGAGAAGCGGCACCTTTATCAGCGGCGACAACAGCAGCCAATTTTGAATCATCAGAGATAACAATTGGTTTCTTGTTATCAAATAAGACCGATGAGAAGAAACCTAAACCTTCTAAAGATCTACTGTTTGCGACAACTACAGCACCAGTAGTGGTGTTGATGTTGATGGTTGAATTAATGGCTGTGGCAACGTCATACATTTGAGTAATATTCAATGCTCTTGAACTGTTGAATAGATTAGTGGTATTGGTATGGACCTTACTGGTGTTAGTGATAGAAACTTGACCACCTGTGAAGATGACTTGCAAACTATCTGCTGGCTTAGTAGTGTTCGTTTTGTTTTGGTACGAAGTTGTGGTATTGTTGGTGCCATTATTAGATGTAGTATTAGTATAACTACTATTTGTTGCGTTTGGCAATGGCAAACCTGATTGCAATAAACTAGCTAAAGCATTTTGTTTATTTTCAGGCGTCTTATGTCTGAATATACGATCAATTGGAGAAGCTTCTGCAACTGTTTGACAGGCCAATAAGGCTGATAATAAGTATTCTAACTTCATGATATATTAAAAATTTATGTTTTGAGAAACTTTTTCTTTGAAGATAATATCTATTTTGTTTCAATTTATAATTATTTTTCTACTATATGTACGTTTAGATGAAACAAGGTTAAAATAGGGAAGACATAACTGTGTACAAAGAAAAGCAGACTCTTTTTACCTTTATATATTTGGAGCCTCGAGCAATTGCTCGAGAAGAAGAAACTCCTTGCTCCAGAAATTATTCAATTTCATGTAAAAATCACTTAAGCTTCCCAAATAGGAAAACGACTACTCTAGATTTGGCCCGAAATACACTCAATACACTCAGTACACTCAATACACTCAATACATTTGTAAAAACATGATGTCGAGCATAGTTTCCTAAGGATTCCCCGTTTGTGAAAGGTTAATAACCCGTGGGTTCCTTACGTAAGAGGATTGAGGTTGCGATGATTTCCCTTAACCCAAAAGGGGAACGCCCCCTTCAAAAATGGCCTAATCGGGTAAAGTGAGTGCTTTTTCCAGAAATGAGAGCGCCGAGAAATATCTTTTACAGACCGCGCCCACTCTCCAGATTTTAGGGATTTTCTTCGGCATCGGTAGATTCAAATTGTAGATGGGAGGAAACCCCTGTAGGAACAGCCCATGACATCTGACATGCCTCAATCAAGGATCGGTTCTTGGTTCATTTTATGTAAAAAACACTTGATAATACATCCACGGAACAACGAGCGAACGTCTTCAGAAAATAAAGGAACAAGAGAGAATTAGTAATTAGATGAGATGCCCATTACCTACCCCCCAAAAAAATCGGATTCTTCTTCTAGCTTCCACTTTAATTGGATTAAAAGTATGATTATATTCGAATTAATTTAAAGGCTTGAAGATGGTACCTAAGTAAGTATCCCTTAATTCGGAGTCTAGCTGCCGACAATAATATGTAAGAAAATATCTTTTAGCTCTAGAACCCCTTAATTATAAAGTAGAATAAAATGTCCTTAAAACATTGTTCTACGTAGAACAAGGACAATAATCAAACCATTGTCCTGAGGAGGATGAGACAATAGACATTTATAAACATCATCCCTTAATGTTGATTTCTGGAATCCTAAACACGTATTCCAGTCCGAAGTACCTCGTCATACAAATCGCAGTTCTAAAGGAAATATAATTATTAAGTAGGTTAGAATAGTCTAAAGTAAAGGAATTGGGGTCTATTTCAACTACCATTTATAACCTTTTCCTCTCACCATCTATGAGCTTTGCACTTAGTTTTGAACTCAGTTTCTCACATATATCTGTGTTTTAAGCCTATTGCGGGAAATTTTTATAATAATTAATATATTTTCGTATAGACTCATACGGCGTCCATATTAAAATACTATCTCAGAATGATGAACTGAGTTTGGACGGTTTCACTTCAAAAGCCTTCTATCTAAAGTTTTATAGAAACAGTGCCACTACTATTACCGTGTCATAGCGGCATATTCTTCTAGCCATTTCCCACTTATGTGTTCCTTGTTGTATATGTCACCACATTTGTAACATTTTCCATGGAGCAAGGAACACACATGTGGTAAATGGCTAGAAGAACAGGTCGCTTTGGTGGGAGATAATGGTAATTATGATACAATAATTAGTAACCAGAATATTACCGATGATGTGGTAATTCCAAATAATTCAAATGCCAATGACTTATGACCAACTAATAACTAAGTCCTCAAAGTATTAAAATCGAATGAGAAAGAAGGTTGACTAAATACATGTCAAAAGGAATTTAATTAATTCTTAAACAAGAGAAGTTTTTTTGATGAAATTGCTGAAAAAGACATCAAGGAAGGCTACAAACCGATAACATCAAGATGGGTTCTTATCAAGAAATACGACTCCAATAATAAATACAATGAAATTTGTGGATTTGGAGATACACAGCAACAAGTTGATGAACTACAGTGAAAGCTGTAGTGAAAAGATCGGGAAGATTTGGACTCAAGCATTATACCTTTCGAATTGGTTAAAGAGAGGGTTCCAGAAGACGATTTACTGTATCAGTGATTTTTACATAGCATCAATTATTGTGACGAGTCGTTGAATCAACGTCAAGTTATCGGTTATTACCGTTTTTCTTGAGAGGGCTGTTTTGACGTTCCTTGGTACAATCAGTCTTCTTATGACCGATTTCACCACATCCGAAACACTTCCTCAATTTGTTATTTTTTATTCCAACCTTGACTTTCTCATGACCTTTGGAATAATAATCACCACCGGTTCATCTCTTCAATGTCATTTCTCTACTTTTCCAATGCTCAACAATTTGAGTCATGGTCATGGGTTTAGTTCATATTTAACGTCCTGATTTGGTCAGCCATGGCTTGGTCTTCACGTCCTAACTTCGCCAACATTAAACTCCGAGCACTCTCCTCTTTGAAGAAGCCTGGAATCAAGTTACGAAGAAGCATCTCTAGTTGTTCAGTAGCGATGACTTAGGTCTCAAAAATAAGAGATCCTGTAATTGAACATCTAAGGCATTGACATATTTGTCTTCTACAATCTTGAAAAAACACTTAGATTCTGCTTCCAAAGGTCCACTTGATGTTCTTTCTCCCTGATTTGGCAAGACCACATGAAGAAACTATACGCAGATCCTGTCAAGAATAGACGTACTAAACTTCTAGGGTCGTCATCAATCCAAACTATACAACCCGCTGCTCTGCTCAACTCATTTTTCCATGTATCGAAAGGGAATTCCGACATAGTTACATAATCGAACTGTTTTGCCCAATTCTTCAGATATCTCCAGCTTTCTTACGTTCTCTAGCTGTTTCCTCATTGTCGTGACTCCAAGAAGGATGAGTTTTTGGAGTCCTTGGAGTCATTCTTCTTGGATTGTCCTTCTTTAGTGACGTTAGATACTGAATTAAGACTAGGTAATCAACTATCCACTTCAGCCATCATACGATCTTGAAATTGTTTCATAATTGCGGTGACCTGATCCAGAGTCATTGAGTTAGCTCCTTTAGCATCAGCACTATCAGTATCATCCATGACAACATCATCATCTACAACATCTCCCTCATCAGGGTTTACGTCATGCCCTACATTGATACCATTTCATTAAGTGAGGTTGATAAATCAGAGTCATCTTCTTTTTATGAAAATTGGTAAAGACATTTAGAGTTTTGCTGTCTGTCATTGAATCTATAATTTCCACTGTGGATATAACGTGAATATTCGTCTTTAATAATCATGTAATATACATTTTTGGATCTAATTACCATTTTTCCTGATAGATCTATGTATACTCGTTCTAGTGATTTGGAAGCAGTCTTTTTACTCTTATTCTTGTGACTTTTTCTCCTCAATTTGGATATAGCACATTTTGGGCATTTTTGTACCCTTTCAATACCACTTTTAAATAATAAACAATCAATATATTTTATTTATAATTCATAAGAGGTTCTGTGCCTCTTTATCAGTTCAAGAAAAGCTTTGCAGTATTCATTGAAATGCCAGCAACCTAATGAATCTTATGGATAATAAAATAATTGCTACACCATAAAACCCAATGCTCTAATCTTTTTTAAGAAATGGATGTTAATTGAGAAAGGTCTATGTACGAATATTAGATTCATTATATATCTTTTATAAATAAATCAAATGGCATTCTTTCTTGTCAGATAATCAAAACGAGAATAGGTATAACCAATAAATGGTAAATCTTCTTTCACTGGGGTAGCATTACCATTAACTCCACCATTTTTCATCATTTGCTCTCTTTGTTTTGCAGCTTGAGCCATTGCAGGAGAATCTGGAACGTTTTCTAGTTCATCTGTTGGGAAGAATCTAGTATCAGTAATCGAACTTAATTTTGGAATATACGGAGCTTCTACTTGTCTAATAGTGTTCCAATCGACACCACGGAAAAATGGATGACTCTTAATTTCATCTGCTCCACCATGACGTCCTAGCCTTTGATCTGCATGAGTTAAAAGACGACGGATCAAATCTTCCGCTTCATAGGAAATATGAATATCATCAGGGAACTGTAATGTCTGTTCAAAATTCATAATCTTACGGTAAGTTTCTTGTGGTGTTTCTGAACAAAATGGAGGCCATCCAATTAAACATTCATACATGATTGCACCAAGGGACCACCAATCACATTCTTGTCCATAACCTTGATATAAGAAGATTTCTGGTGCAATGTAATCTGGAGTACCAACAGTGGAGTATGCCATTAAACGACGAGATTTACGCCATGTTTGGATCTGTTGCCTATTAGACATTGTCAAATTAATTGAATCAATCACATTTGATTGCCTCCTGGTATCATCATTAGGATTCACAGAACCAGGTTTTGCCAAATTGTTTGTATTGTTACCATCACCATTATTTTCATCATCTTGTAGTAATTTCTTATAATAATTAGAATCATGAGTCTTATGAAACCCAGTAGATAACCCAAAATCAGACAATTTAATATGACCTCTAATATCAATCAATATATTATCCGGTTTTATATCTCTATGGATAAAACCTAGCTTATGAATTGTTTCAATAGCTAGTATACATTCTGCCATATAAAACCTTGTAACATCTTCAGTAAACAATTGCCATCTAATCAGCATAGTCATTAAGTCACCACCAGGTAAGAATTCCATAATCAAATATAAATATTGGGTATCTTGGAAAGAATAATATAGAGACACAACCCATGGAGAATCACTCCCTGCCAAAACATCTCTTTCAGCTTTAACATGAGCCAATTGATCCTTCTTATACATTTCTGATTTCAATAAAGTCTTCATAGCATAAATCTTCCCTGTGTCTCTTTTTTGTACTAATCTAACTTCCCCAAAGGCACCCTTACCGATGACTTTAACGGTATGGAAATCTTCTAAAGATAACCTTGTTCTTCTTAATCTTAAGAATTGAGATTCTTTCTTACCCAATGATGCTAGTTGTCTATTTCTTCGTTCCTCAGACCACTCGTGAGAAGCTAATTCGTTTTCTAGTTCTACTCTTCTTTCATTTCTTTCAATGGCATACTTCACTGAGGATTGGTAAAAGTTTTCAATTTTTAGTTTCACCGCTGCTGCTTTATCTTGGGTAGATTTCGTCAGTAGATCTGGTCTTCTTTCAAAATACATATAATTAGGAGTGGAATCTTGTTGTTGCTGTTGCTGTTGTTGCATTAATGTCTGGTTCATTTGATTTTGAGTCGGTATATTCGGTTGTTGTTGTTGTTGTTGTTGTTGCTGCTGGGTTGCTTGTATAGGTTGGATAGGTTGCTGTCTTTGATATTGTTGATTTTGATTTTGCAGTTGCGGTTGGAAATTATTCTTGATTGATTTCACAGGACTTGGGTCATTGGAACCAATGTTATAGTATTGCTGGCCGACAGCTTGTTGTTGTTGCTGGTAGGGACTACTGGATCTACTCATGGCGTTACCTTGTAAGTATTCAGAATCAGCGGAATATTGACTTGGAGAAGAAAACCCATAACTTTGTTGCAAATTACTAGAAGATGGTTGTTGGATTATACCATGATTATTACTAGTGTGAATGTTATTTTGAACCAAACTTTGTGAGTTGTTACTATGTTTATATAAAGCGCCCATAGTTGGTGGAGGAGTATTTATCATTTGGTTTTGATTCGGTATAGCGAAATTACTATGCGACGGGGGTGTTGCTGGATAATTTAAAGATGGGATATCAGTAAAACCACCACCAATAATTTGTTGTGGTTGCTCATGTTGCTGAGCAGCAGCATCTTGAAGTGATTGTTGAGAACCTTGTTGCCTCAAATAATTCCCATTGAAATCAGCAGCAGGAGGTCTTTGAATACCTTGGTATGCACTCATATCATGCTGCTGTTGCTGCTGTTGTTGCTGCTGCTGCTGATAAATCCCTTGACTAGTAGGAGGCGTTTGGCTATATGGGTTTTGGCTGTTAAACATTGTGCAAATATGGTATTGGGAAAAGAATCAGAATTCTTTGATTATCTGAGGAATTTCAACGGAAATCTGGTTTCTTCTAACGATAACAGGCACTTCAGCAGCTACAATCTTGTAGAACTTAGATATTAGCAACTACAACAGTTCTGGTTCTGTCCTTAAGAAAAGCCGAAGCAAACCCAGATCAAATATACCAACCTATCTTGTTCACTAATATCAACAACGCCAAGTGCCTGTTTTCCAAATTTCATGGAACTTAATTTTCCAACTTTTTCACACAGAGAAGGGCGCGAAGAGAAAAAGCAAAGGCGAGATTCAAACAGTTAGACATTCTTAATATGAAGACATGAGAAAGCAAGATTTGATCATAAGGGTTTACTATAATTTATTAGCATTATCATTATCGATAATGAAGGAATTATTGTCGTTATATACTTATTTATCTGCGTATGTATGTAAATCGAAGTCGTTTATTTTAGTTTTTATTTTCTTAGAAAAGAGATAAAGTGAAGTAAAAAATATCTAAATGGTAAACAATAATACAGTACAGTACAATACACTTAGAATTGTAAAGCAGCACCCTTTTGCTTCTTTTCACCACCCAATTCGAAATGCTTACATCTCTTCAAAGTTAATTGAGCCTTGGTCTTACAGTTAACACATTCCAATCTCAAAACAACCTTCTTGGTAGTCTTAGCTTTCTTGTGGAAAATTGGCTTAGTTTGACCACCGAAACCAGATTGTTTACGGTCATAACGTCTCTTACCTTGAGCAAACAAAGAGGCCTTACCAGCTTTGTATTGGGTAACCTTGTGTTGGGTGTGCTTACGACAGGCTTTACCTTTACAGTAGGTCTTTCTGGTCTTTGGAACGTTAACTATTTCGTAATTAATATCATTCATCACCATAAATTCAGATATTATTTTATTGTTAGTAACTTGCATACTTGTTTATAATATATAGGGGATTAGTATCGACAACAAATGGGTTACTTTTCTTGGCACGCTAACAGAATGGAGGTTACTTCGTTTATTCTTTCTACCATACTTTCCTCAATTTCAGTTCATTCCAATAACATATATTAATTCCTTTCATAAGGACCATTCTTTGTTGTTCCTTTTTATCAATTAGGTTATTTATCTATTTCTTTTTTGTGTTTTGCTCTCATTAACATTTTGTAGTAATTCTATAGAATGATTTTCATGGGACATCGGTGTCCTATTTGTTCATTCATAATATGGTCTTTTTTGGATTTTACAGATTAGCTCTCTCTTCCATTACCTCATTGCGTTCGTTCCGATAGATCCTAACTCGTACATTTCTTTTACATACCCATTTTGACTGTTACTTCTTGTTAATCTGTGGAATTTCAAGAACTCTTATCATCAAAAACTCAAATACTGTAGTAAAATTCCACTGATATTATTGAGTATAGTTTTAAGCTTACTTCCATCTATTTTGGGTATATTGACCGTTAATGGGAGGGAGCTCACGTGGAAGGGTAAGCTTAGAGCAACTCCTGCTGCGCTGAGGCACGGCAAGTTGAGCCCGGTCAAGCCAAGCGAAGCCAACAGTGGGGAACCGTCTCAGCGTCTTCCATTCGCGCTATCTCTCTCTCGCCCTTTGGAAGAAGATCCCGATGCCCGGTTCCCCTTTTGGCCCTGCCGAGGAAAACCTCGTGGTGGTGCACGCGTGGTAAAAATATATAAAATAAATAACAAAAAATGAAAAGACAATGTACGGGTGTAAATATCCTACGTCACTGATGTACAGAAGCTATGTCTGGGTCTTACAAACAGTCACAATTTTAGTCAAAGGAAAATCTTATAGAGAACCGATGAACTTCCAGCTATTTCGGTAGTATTAACAACAGTTCAACATATATAATATGGCCAACAACAGCTAATATGCAACTTTCTTAATCTCTTCCTATATGGCTGTGCATATTTATTTGAATAGTTTAATCGTTTACTCGATGTGTACTGGAAACAATACCCCAAGTATTCATAGAACGCGATTCCAACCTAACCCTTAGATAATCTTTGTGTAGCTGTATCTATAACTTCCCCATCGTCCACGTACACTAAATTTTGAATATTTTCTCTTTGATTAAATGGGTATGCACATTTGTCATTGGGACACATTACAAAGGCATAGTTCTGTTGGATTAAACATTTCTGTAATGCTGTGCCACATTCGGGACAGTCTTTAACCTGTTTCGGTGGAGGATATGAAGCTTCTCCCTTTTTACCACCCATTATGAGAAATATATAAATATCGAATATTATTATAGTTTGCTTGTTATTCACTTCCCCTGGGTCTCAGAACCTATTACTTGACAATTCTTTAACTCTTTTATCTTCGTATAATTCGCAGCTCATCTTAAATTTTATCTTGAAAAATTTCACCAGCATAAAATATTTCATTTAAATTCCTAACGTTAGTTAGATCTAAACAAAATAAGGATGGTCTCTCACACAACAGAACATCTCTCGAAGAAGAACAAAAGACAGAGACAAACTAAAATAAGCAAATTACAATGGCAAGAGTCGGACCAGATACATTCAAAAGATTACAGAATGATCCATCATGCATAAGGAACGTCTGTATAGTCGCACATGTGGATCATGGTAAGACATCCTTATCAGATTCATTATTAGCTTCCAACGGTATCATATCTCAAAGATTAGCTGGTAAAATTAGATTTTTGGACGCAAGACCAGATGAACAATTACGTGGTATTACTATGGAATCATCAGCTATTTCATTATATTTTAGGGTCTTACATAAACAGGATGGGAAAGACGAACCATTGGTTAATGAACATTTGGTTAATTTGATCGATTCTCCTGGTCATATCGATTTCTCAAGTGAAGTTAGTACAGCGTCAAGATTGTGTGATGGTGCTATCGTGCTAGTTGATGTGGTGGAAGGTGTTTGTTCTCAAACTATAACTGTCTTGAGACAATGCTGGACAGAAAATTTAAAGCCTATATTAGTTTTGAATAAGATTGATAGATTGATTATGGAATTACAATTGACACCACAAGAAGCATATATTCATATGAATAAGATTATTGAACAAGTTAACTCCGTTCTGGGGTCATTCTTTGCAGGTGAAAGACAATTTGAAGATGAAGAATGGAGAGAACAATTAGAACTTAATAAAAATGCCAAATTTGTAGAAAAAGATGATTCAAATATCTACTTCAATCCAATGGATAATAACGTGATTTTTGCCTCAGCAATTGATGGATGGGGATTCAATATTGGTCAATTAGTTAAATTTTATGAACAGAAGTTAGGCGCAAAGAGAGAGAATTTACAAAAAGTTCTTTGGGGTGATTTCTTCATGGATCCTAGAACTAAAAAGATAATTAACAATAAAAGTCTGAAAGGGAGAGCTTTGAAACCATTGTTTGTTTCGTTAATATTGGACAATATTTGGAAAATTTATGAAAATGTTATTGTTGAAAGAAATACTGATATGATTGAAAAGATAACGAATGCTCTCCAAATCAAGTTACAACCTCGTGATTTAAGGTCAAAAGATGACAAACAATTATTGAAAACGATCATGGGTCAATGGTTACCAGTAAGTACAGCTGTCTTATTAACAGTCATTGAGAAATTACCATCTCCGTTGGAATCTCAGCATAATAGATTAGATACAATTTTAGGGAAAGACCATGACAAATCGCTGATTGATCCGACCTTACTGACCGCTATGGATAAATGTGATAGAGATGGACCCGCCTCGTGCTTTTGTTCTCCAAGATGCTTCCATTCCAAGGGAAGAATTACCAATCCAGACAAGTGGCTCCCATCTACCAATGACCTGATTGAAAAAAGTAGAAAGGCGAGAGAAGAAGTGTTGAATGCAGCCAAACGCGCTGAAATGGTTGAAAAGATGAGTAACATGAATGTCACGGATTCCCAGAAGGAACAATCAGAGGAAGTTGATAATTTATATACAAGAGCTCAAGATACTGTCGTAACGCCTGAAGTTGAACCTGAAGTTAAACCTAAGAAAAGATTTAATTCTGAACCAATGAAAAATACAACAGAAAATGATTCTTTCCAAATTGTGACTGAGCCTGCCCCTGAATTCGATTTAGGTTTTGAATATGAAGAAGATCCAGAAGAAGACCCAGATACTGCTGTTGATTTTAATACAGATTTTGTTCCAGAAATAGATTCAAGTGATCCTCTGAATTCTTTATTTGAATACGAAGAAGACGATCCTTTCGCCCCAACAACAGATACCGCTGCTTTACAGGATGGAAATGAAGGTGAAAAGAAAATAGATGATGACCTGTTTGATGAAACTGACGAAGTTTTGATTGCTTTTGCTAGAATATATAGCGGTTCCTTGAAAATCGGTCAAGAAATTTCCGTTTTAGGACCTAAATATAATCCCAAACATCCAAATGAACATATTCAGAAGGCGACTATTACTAATTTATACCTCTTCATGGGTAAGGAGCTTCTCCCATTAGATGTTTGTCCATCAGGAAATATCGTTGGTATTGGTGGGTTAGCCGGGAAAGTCTTGAAAAACGGTACTTTAGTCGCAGAGGGTGTTCAAGGCATTAATCTTGCTGCAGTTGATTTCCATACGACCCCTATTGTTCGTGTTGCTGTAGAGCCAGCCAACCCTGTTGAAATGAATAAACTAGCTCGTGGTTTGAAATTATTGAACCTAGCAGATCCATGTATTGAAACATATATGACTGATACTGGTGAACATATCCTATGTACAGCCGGTGAATTGCATCTGGAAAGATGTTTAAAAGATTTGAAAGAAAGGTTTGCTGGCATAGAGATTAGTCATTCCGAACCTGCTATTCCATATAGAGAAACGTTTTTGTCAACTTCTGATATGAATCCACCGAAGAATTCTAATCTAGGTAGAGGAATCACCGAATTGACTTTAGGCCCATATAAGATGAAGCTAGGAACAGTTCCATTATCTGAAGATGTTACAGATTTCTTAGATAAGCATGAATCCGTTATTAAATCCATCTTAAATGGTTCTACAGGCCATTTTGAGAATCAGAAGGGTGCTATTGAACAGAGAATCTTTCTTGAAAAATTACAAGAAGTCCTAGAGTCAGATGAAAAGAATAAAGGTTTATATGGAGATTACCTAAAAAAAATCGCAGCTTTGGGACCTCACAGAACTGGTTGTAATATTCTTGTTTCAGAAAATGAGTTACTAGATAGTTTATTCGACTCTACTATTCATGGTAAGTTTGAATTTACAGATTCTATACTTAATGGGTTCCAATTGTCAGTCAATGAAGGACCTTTAGCAAATGAACCGGTACAAGGTATGTGTGTTATAATCGAAGATATACATATAATGGATGATTCAGAATTGGTAGCTATTGAAGATCCACATTATCAAGTTGATATTCCAAACTTGTCTGGTAGGTTTATCACAGCTACTAGAGATCAAATTCATGAATCATTCTTAGATTGGTCTTCAAGAATAATGTGGGCTATGTATACATGCGACATTCAAACATCTGTTGAAGTTCTGGGTAAAGTATATGCTGTTATCCAACAAAGACATGGGAAAATCGTTTCTGAAGAAATGAAGGAAGGTACTCCTTTTTTCCAAATTAGAGCACATATTCCCGTAATAGAAGCTTTTGGTTTAAGTGAAGATATTAGGAAGAGAACGTCAGGTTCTGCACAACCTCAACTTGTTTTCAATGGCTTTGAATGTATCGACATGGATCCATTCTGGGTTCCAACCACAGAGGAAGAACTAGAAGAATTAGGTGATACCGCTGATAGAGAAAACATAGCACGTAAACACATGAATGCTATTAGAAGACGGAAAGGTTTATTTATCGAGGAAAAAGTTATTCAAAATGCAGAAAAGCAACGTACTTTGAAGAGAAATTGAAGACATGTTATATATCATTTATTATATATATAGAATTGACTAATCTCACACCCTACCACATTACCAGACCATCCTCACTTTTATATCTACAGTTATAATCGTTCATAATCCACATTGTTCTTTTGAATGTCTTTTAGCGTCGCAAATTTCGCGACGTAATTAACGATTGAAATTTTTCAGACTTAGCGATGACAAAATTTTTGAAGATAAAGATAAAGCTTACAATTTTGACATTTATTAAGAGCGTTGAAATTCAACAAATTCCACCAGAAGCTATAGTATTTGAAGCATAATATTCGCACTTACAATCGATTTTACTTCTTTAGCAAAGGACTTGCAAATTAGTGCAAAAAAGATATTTTAAAAAATGAGTAAATCCTCAAAGAGACATGATACTTCAATTGAATTAGTATCACAGAATGGTCCCATACCCATTAATGTAATGATGCAAGAAGGTGTTAAGGCACTTACAAAGATCTTATCAAACCAATTGCAAGATAGGAAAGTATTTGATAATCCTCAACAATCGATGCAATTTGTTATCAGGAATGGAGCTAATAAGATGTCAAAGGTTAATCTACAAATTAATAAAACACGGAAGAAGAAGCAACCATCAAAGCAATCTACTGGTGAGGAAGGTGCTGATATCGATGATGATATCGTTGAGTTAGATAATAAAAGCAACTATCATGTCAATGGATCAGTAAAGAGTTCAGAAGTGCAGAGTGAGAATAAGGATGAACTTTCAGACGAAGAATATGATGATCCAGAACTTCATCTTGATGCAGATGATAACGATGATGGTGAAGCTGAAATCATTTTTGATTACGAAACGAACGGTGATGATACTCCAGAGGGATTAAGTGCTCGTATTTCTCAAATGATAGAATCTGTGTTACCTAGCGAGTTTCAAGCTGAGGCCCATGGAAGACTTCGTGCAGTGGTGAATGGAGATGAACTAAATATTACAGAAATAGATGATGACGATGAAGAAGATGACCTTACTACGAATCATGATAGTATTGCTCAGATAGGGGTACGACATAATCACCATTCATCCCCAGGTCAAAGAGAACATATCAACAACAGTGAACTCAATCATCAGCATCATCAGCGTCATCAATCGAGGCGACATGAAGGAATAAATGAACATGAAGAGATGGACGACGATGCAGGAGAAGAGGAAAATTCTGAACATGAAGGATGTTGCCCGCATCACCAGCACCACAATCAACTTCGAAATTTTAGAAATGGCAACTATCATGATTATAACTATCCGACTGATTCATATAATAAACCGAATTTCTCAATATTACTTGATCAAAAAGAGCCTGCTTGCATGTTTTGTGAATATTATCTAGTATTTGGAGAAGCGCCTCGAAATATGATTAAATGGTATAATCGAATGTATGGTTACAGTCGTCTACCTCATTCTAATGATAGAGGGTATCATGATCGAAAAGGACAACATTAAACAATAAAAATTAAGAAAACTATTACAATTAAACATATATTGATACCTCTATATAGCCCATATTATTTAATGATAAAAGTTTGATTTATTGCATGAAATGATCCGTTGAAAAACTTATTATTTACATATATAAAGGGCCCATAAACGTATTATTTACGGCTCCACTATGACGCTTATCCTTTCTAGATTCATATTCGTGTAGTACCATGCACATACAAGTTAAAATCTGTGTTTCCCAAGGTACATTTAAAATTCCATTTCTTAAATCAGGGTTATTTTCAATATCTGTATCATTCGACATTTCACGAATATCTAGATTTGCTAACCTCAGGGTTCTTTTTTTTGGTAGTACAGTAGCCTTTTCATCTGAATATTTCGCCCAAACAGGCATAAAACCGAGCGGTCTCCTTCCCGTAGTCGATGTCCTAACTTGTTCATCATATTCTTCGATATTAGAAGAAGTCATATACGATGGGAATCCATCGTCAAGAACTAATAATTTAAAATTTGTTGAACCAAACGGTGATGCAAACCCAGTGGTACCATACCATCGAAGATTCATCCCTGATACAACAGTATCACTATGTTTCCTTTGAGAATAATTAATCATTGGAATATTTTGGAACTCTTCATAGAACACAAAATTATGTTTACATTGATTATAGTGCACAATTTCTCTGTACACGGTACAGAATTCAATTTTGAAAATCGTGAAAGAATCATCTTTAGCTTTAAATATTTCTTCTCTAGGATGCCGTATCTTGGATTCATCTTGTTCATTTAATTTCTCATTCAATGACAAGTTACTTGTCGAAATATCATTTTGGAAAATTTCTTCTTCCTTCGCCAGGTCTTCCTTTGTCATTATAATGTATTTATATATTTTCATTACTGGAGTTGATTTATTGGAAAAAATTGACTTCATTACATTTGATGGGATTAAATGGAATAGAGGTATCCCCAGGCCGTCTTTCAAATTAATATTATCAAATTTCCTCTTATTATGCAAGTATATCTTGAATGATTTCTCACTAGGGAATGCATAAAATCCTCTAGCAAGTACGATTGACGTTAATGGTATGGATCTCCTACTATCGAATTGAGGACACCTATTCACGAACCCTCGTCTTTGTAAATCACCTATCGTAGAGGTATCTGAAACGAATGTAACATTGTCGTCATCTTCAGCATCATTCATGCCATTTTCAGATTCAAACATAGTTATTTGATCATCATCAGGTGCATGAAATGGCATATCTTGGGATGATTCCACTCTTCCTCCCTGTGTACCTACATCATAAGGATCAGTAGCAGAACTGTGTGCATTATCATTTCTTCGACGATTACCAATGATTGCTCTTACTCTATCCATTAGTAGATCCGAAGTACGTACGTACGTAGTATGTTTTGATGTATGATGCTTGACCGAGATAGATGACTATCTAACTCGCCAGATATTTGGATATTGAAGCAAGTTTTTTACGAAGCAATATTATATACAGTTTACAATCTATAACCTAAAGACTCAAGATGACTAATGGTTATAACTATCCTTTTCAGTCTGTCAGTCCTTCTCATCTGTCGATGCTTATCATATCCATTTCATGTTTGATATAGTTGATTTACGGGTAACATTATTTATTTTTATTATGAGCGAGCGATTTTTTTTGGTGTTGTTTACGTATGGACTATTATCATAATTGTGATTATGAAGATAAACGTTAATAACAATTTTACAATTTGATGAGCAACAATTGATAATCAGAAGCAGAGGATATAAACAGTAGGACCTTTATTAGCAATAGCAAAAATGGGTCTCGACGAGGAAAAATTAAAGAAACGGTTATCGCAGATTGAGATTGATATCGATGAAATGAACGCTATGATCGATGAGAATTTACAACTAAACAAACCATTCGTCGAGGGAAATATTAACCATGCCGATGGTTCAGATAGTAATAATCGAGAAGAAACTGAAGAAAACAATCAAGAAGATGAAGCTTTACCAGAACAAAACATTGACCCTCAGGAAGATGATGATTCAGAAACCGCAGTACCTGAGATTGACGTTGATATTGCTACAGACAGTAATAATCAAATGAAACCAGTTGATACTCAAGAAACTGACGCTTGGGAAGACGAAGAGAAAAAGGAAGAAGAGATTGAATTTGAGAAAGAAGAAGCAGAAGAAGAAGAAAAACACGATGAGGCAATTACTGAAGCTAACGAAGAGCTGAATGAAGGTGACTTCGAAGATGTAGTTTCAGAGACAAAATCACAGCCAGCAACTGGGGAAGCGCTACCGGTGGATGGAAACGAAAGGGATACACAAATACCTGATTCACAGAGCCAAGAAACCGAACAACCAGAAAAGAGCCTGGATTCATCATCCGTCAATGGAGAAAATGCTGAAGATATTGATCGTGACGAATCATACGAATACGAAGAAGTAACTGTAACAGATTCTGAAGAAGATGGAGAACCTGAGGCTGAAAGCGAACAACAACAAAAGGTTGATGCTACGAAATTGATATTGCCTCAATCATATACAAAGGACGGAAATGTTAAACAAGACCTAGAGGATGATGAAGAGACCACTGATGACGACTCTTACGAATATGAAGAAGTTACAGTGACGGATTCTGATGAGGCAGCTATTGGACAAGGTGAAGAAGATGAAGCTGAGGAACAAAGTTCCAAAGACGAAGAAGCTAAAAAATCTGACCCTGAATCAAATGATCATGAAAATAATGAAAAAACGCCAGAAAAGGAAGCTACCCCAATTTTGGCAAAGACAGTTGATAACATCACTCCAAGCGACGTGGGAGCACCACTACCTGAAGATAATGAGGCTCCGAGAGCAAAAGATAGTGGGGTTGATTTATCACTTAAGCTAGAGCCTGAGGTATTGTTAGCTGCTCGGGATGCCAAGAAGACTCTACCTATAACGAATCCATTTAGTTCCAGCTCTAGAAAATCTGTAGAAACCGAAGCGGAATCATCAATTGCTCCAGCAAATCAAGAACCAGAACCCAATAGTGTACCATCACCTTCCCCAGTATTAACGCACCAAGGCAAAGTATTGGAAATGCAAAAAAGACTGTTTCAGCAATCCCCTGAATTACAAACACCGGCAAATTTTGAAGATAATAACAACCCATCCAGAAGTATAAGGTCTAATAACAATAGTTTTACTACGAGAGAAAAACTCCCAAAGAACTCTCATTTTAACGATAATAACATTGATTTAAATAATGAATCAAAGATACATCTACCAAAGAAAGCTACATCGTCACAGAATGCAAAACCAAAAAGTGATATCACATCACCTGTTATTGGTGGTAAACCACTTGTAGATAACAACGGGACAAGACGTCCGACGAATCCATTCCGTGTTGTATCTATCAGCAGTGATAAAAACAGTGGTAATAACAGTAGAAAAAGTAGCCAACCAAATAGTCGTATATCGTCCATAGAAAGGGAAGCGCCAACATCATCTTCTAATAGATCTATGGAATCAGAGGAGGAGGATGGAGATAGTATAACGAAGATACAGAATAAATATGATCAATTGGTTTTAAAGTGTACTAAGTTACAGAAGGAAATAGATTATTTGACAAAGATGAATCATCAAGGGACTTTGTCAATCGATGATACTAAGAAATTGAGCAAGGCATTAGAAAAATTGCAAGAATACTTGGATCAGAAAATGAAAGAGAAATATGAAGTGGGTGTTCTACTAAGTAGACGTTTGAGAAGGGAGATTAACTCGGGAGGGAACGGTGAGTTTTGGATAGGAAGAAAATGACGATGCCGTGCCGTTTTGAAGAGGCATTACAGCTATGTAACACTTAATTAGACAATATTTATTAATATATATATATAGAAGACTTTATAACAATAAGATACCTTTGTAAAAACATATGTTTTATAAACATATGTCCCTCCCCCCACCTTCTTGCAGGAAAAGGTGTTAGCTCACCCCACACACAAAACACACTCACTACATTTATGAAAAACAGGCGGGCCACCGCCACTGGATCGGGATCCCACCCCAAATGGCCCACTCAAAACGTGCGATGTTTGCTATTTTCTCGTCCTCTGGGCAAAGGCCAATTTCTCTGCCTTGTTCCCATTCCGCAAAGCGAATTTGGAATTCTACCTACAAAACGTAGAACAGATACCAACATAAACAAAAAAGAAAGACAGAGGTTATTGGTCTTACGTCAAAAAATAATATCTATCAGATATATTTTGGAAAGGAAAGCATCTTTTTCTTTTGCCGCTTAATTATATTCAAGAAGTATCTTATATAACATTTGTTTGAAACAATTCGGGTCTTCAGATATTAATTTTCCCCACGCACCATAATTGTCGTTCCTATTTTATAGAACAACTTGACAAGAAAACAACAAAAGAAAGAATAGATCAGCCGTCTAATCGGTACAAGGGCACTTCTAACCTTTAATACTGGAAAAAAATACCCTACAACTAGTTTTTACCGAAGTCTCACTTTCGTTGGCTCTTTTATTACTAAATATATCAACATAAATACGTCTGGAAACGATGTCCGCTCAACCTAGTGCTACTGCTTCCTCAGGAGGTGTCTCATCATTTGATCTAGAACCAAATCCTTTTGAACAAAGTTTTGGTTCAACTACAGATCAAACTAAAGATAACCTCTTGAAACAAGCAACTTCAGCTTCTCAACGTCAGCCCTCTTTACTTTCTCTCGGGAATCAACAAAATTACTCTTCAAGAAATAACTCATATTCAAATACAACCACACAAAGTTTTAACAATGATAAGGTGCCAGGTCTTAGCATAAATGATATGGCTTCTCTAGGTTCATC
Organism: Naumovozyma dairenensis CBS 421; assembly: GCF_000227115.2. NCBI lineage: Eukaryota > Fungi > Ascomycota > Saccharomycetes > Saccharomycetales > Saccharomycetaceae > Naumovozyma > Naumovozyma dairenensis. The sequence goes on from NC_016484.1 coordinate 785,166, forward strand.
AACGAATCGTACTACTACGACGACGACGAACAACAATACCGCTACAATAAATGTAGATGATGAAAGGAAACGCCCGTCCATTTCTTTAGGTCGTCCCAGTTCCATTACAAGTCCACCTCTGTTAACACCAGGAGGATCCAGACGTTTACCACCTCTATTATTATCTCCTTCATACGTTCAACAGGCAAATTCTAATCCATCATCTTTAATGGCACCTACATCCGTAGGCTCGTTATTAGGTTCCACCACCTCTCCATTACTTAATAATACGAATACTAGTAGTGCAAATAATAATGAGAACAATACCACCACTACCACAACGAATACAAATATAAATACCAATCCGACAGATACCAATCCACTTCAAAATAGACAATCAATAGAGGGACAATTATCAAGTATTATATTTAACTTACCAAAGACTGGCTTAACGCCAAATGAATCCAGTATAAGATCAGGGTTGACTCCTGGGCTATTAAGTCAAAATTATTACCCGATTTTACCCTCTATTAGTCAAAGTCCAATACCATCCTCCTCTATTAATAAGAATGTGAATACTACAGAACAGAATAATGTAAGTAATTCAATGAATGGTGTGCCTTTTACACCAGGGATGACATCTTTATTAGGCTTTTCAAATGTTATATCACCTCCTTTGAATACTCAGGAGAATGCTTCACAACAACACCAACAGCAACAACCACATTTACAATTACCTCAACAACGGCAGCGACAGCAAAATCCGAAGACTTCATCATATATTGAAACTGGTGCACCTATGACGATGATAGATCCAAGGACAACAACACTCAGTGCCAAGAATGCTGTCAATCAAAACCATGATGATGATAATAATACTATCACCACTGGCAGTATTACTAAAAATAAAAATTCATCGACCAATCAAAATGGTCCTGCTGCTCCAAAGAAGAGAAGGAAAAAAAGTACAACCGCATCAACAAACGCTGTGAAGAAAGAACAAGAACTGCAGCAACAACATCAACAACAACAAGATACAAATGAAAACACCACTGGCAACACGAATACAGATTCACAGACATACGACGAGGAAGATCAAGAACGGAAAAGGAAGGAATTTTTGGAAAGAAATCGTGTTGCCGCATCAAAATTTAGACAACGTAAGAAAGAATATATCAAGAAGATTGAAGGTGATTTGAATTATTTCCATAATGAATATGAAGATTATAATAATATTATGAAAATGTTCTTAGGTCCACCGTTGTTGTCCTCCTCCTCCTCTTCTAATGTTAATGGGAATTCCAATTTAAGAATTGGTCAACACGAATTTGATTCCAATGGTTCATCATTGATTAATAAGTTGGAGAATTCAATAATGAAGAATGACGGGCAATCTTCATTAACGATTTTAAATCAAATGAAACAAATACTAATATCGACGAAATACTACGAGCGTGGTGGTAGAGACCCAGTACGTGAAAATATTTCGGAAATTGGAAATACTGCAAATTTTAATAATACAGATGATAGTAGAAATAACAGTATCAGTGGACCTAAGAATACAAGACCAGATATCAAACAAGAATCACTTGGTTCGCGAATATCTCATTTATTTGATGGACCTGACAGTAATACTGATAATAGATAATAGTACTAGCAACATTTGAATGTTTTGTGAGGGATTATATAATAAATAAGAACTTAATATCTGTATAGACTGTAATGTTTTATTTTTATTTTTTCTTTTCATTTGTAAAATACCGTGATTGCAATCACTTATTATTTTTTCAATTGTATCGATCCGATTTGAAGGCCTCGATCCGAGATCGGCCGACTAGAAGAAAAATAAATAAGTCATTTGAATCATCACCATCACAAGAGAAGCATGACCTTCATGATTTCAGTTCAACAACTCAATCTCGAACATATATAAGTAAACTTACTTTTGAAGAAAACGATTCTGCAACTCAATTAGCACTTCTGAACGAAGAAGTAAGGGATTGCGCAATGAGTTATAGATATTTGCAAGATGTTAGAAAGATTATCTGCATTGGACGCAATTATGCTGCCCATATTGCTGAATTAAACAGTAAGACCCCCAAGCAACCCTTTTTCTTTTTGAAACCATCATCTAGTATAATTACCCCAATTACTCAGGCGCACCCACGTCGTGATGATTTACCCACTGGTGCATGTTTCCATGGGTTAAGAGAAGATGGTGGTAATCCCTCATGTATTTATTTACCAAAGGGTACGGATGTACACCATGAGGTTGAGTTGGCTTTAATTATGGATAAATATGTATCCAATGCACAGGTAGGTGATATCAATGCGGGGAATGTTTTCGACTTGATTAGAGGTGTTGCCTTATCGTTTGATTTGACTGCAAGGAACATTCAATTTGAGGCGAAGGATAAAGGGTTACCTTGGTCTATTGCTAAGGGGTTTGATACTTTCTTGCCCATGTCACATTTCATTCCTAAGGATGAATTGAGTAAGGACAAGGATAACTTACAAGATGTGTTTAAATTGGTTTGTAAAGTTAATGGAGAGGTAAGACAGAATGAATGGAGTTCCTTGATGTTGAACCCATTAGAAAAGATTATTCAAGTTATTTCAACTACGATGACTTTGGAGCCTGGTGACATTATCTTGACAGGTACACCATCTGGTGTTGGACAGATTCAACCAGGAGATGAAATCAGCGGAGAGTTATTTTATGGTGATAAACAACTGGTTGATATGAAATTTGATTGTGAAGAACGTCCGGGACCATATGTTTTCACAGAGACATGATCTTTGTGGAGTTGTCGTCCAACGTCCACTGCTACATAATACATATAGATATTACTTGTTGATATGAATGAATGTAATCTGGCAGGGACTGCGCGAACCATGAAATTTACAAAATATGTACGTGCGAGTGTGCCCGAGGGGGACAGACACAGAGACAGACAGCCCGCCTTCGCGCTCTCGCGCCCTCGCGCTGTCCCGTTGAAAATTTCAAATTTCTTGGAACAGCGATTGTGTACGTACGTAAAAGCAAATAAGCAAATAAATAAATAAATAAGCAGTTGAAGACAACGAAATGGACACGGCGCCAGGGTCTTCTTCCGATCCCATCACCTTTCACCTTCGCCGTGTGCCTGGTTGGTTAAACACTGGTGCCGCTGTAGAGTACACACGAACAATGTCTTTCTTATATAAGAGGATAACAAACAAAGTGAGAACAACAAACACACATCTTTACCAGGAAAACCGTAAAGATTGACAGCTCCACAATCCTCTTTCTCGAGGCAATTTCATATATTGTTACAGAACCTGATTTAGTATTGTGCGGATAGAGAGAATTTCAATTCATAAATAACTGTTATTAGCATCTTTTCCAAGAAACATCGTCATTACCTTAACTGCTATACTCCTACAGAGATCTTTATGGCCATTCTCTAATTGATCTCCATATATAGTAGCACTACCTACATTACACTTTAAAACAACATGATACCAATGAAAAGCGCACTTGCACAGGGCAAATCTATCCTTTCAAATGGATCTCCGCTTTTAAAAGTATCATCATCATCACGCTTCCAATTACGTGATAGAACAGCCATCCTATGGAACCGGAAACTCTCAAATAAATTCTCAAATAAATTCTTTCTAACTTCTAAAGATTCCTCGGAAAGATCAAACGAATTCGTAGTGAAACATGCAAATAAAGCCGCTGCCACCGTATCAGATCATCAAAAACATGTCAGTCCATTGACCATGAAATGGGCTGTCTTAACCGGTGTCACCATAGTAATCGGTACCATCCTCTTAGTGTCGAGAAATGAACTGGATGAACCAGATCGAGAGCAAAAGCAGAACCAGGAAAATAACAACAATAATAAGAAAAGATATAAGAGAATTAAAATATTCAATAATAACTGGTTATTCTTTTGTTATTCTACATTACCATTGAACGCAATCTCAAGACTTTGGGGGAAAGTAAATTCATTAACCTTACCCCTATGGTTACGTCCTATTGGTTATAGATTTTATTCATACCTTTTCGACGTTAATTTGGATGAAATGATAGATCCAGATTTCACTCATTATGCTAATCTTTCAGAATTCTTTTATAGGAATATTAAACCTGAAGTGAGACCAATTGAAACCGGTGGGAACGTCATTGTGTGTCCAAGTGATGGTCGTGTCTTGCAAATCGGGATAATAGATTCAGATACAGGTGAAATTGAACAAGTGAAAGGTTTAACGTATTCTATAAGAGAATTCTTAGGGACTCATTCAAATCCATTAATGTCTAAGAGTGAATCTACTTTAGATTTAACCGCAGAGGAAACAAAACATAAAGAATTCGCTAAAATTAATGACTTTAAACTGGCACAGGGAAAATATGAAGATGGTTGTGAATATATAAATATTGAAAATGAAGGTGATAAATCTGTCAAGGAATTTAATTCAGGTCCATCAAAGACTGTTAAACTTTTAAGTGAATTATCCTTAACTTACCCATCATATAGATTTAACTCTTTAACAAAATCATCATCATCTCTATCAGCCTCATCTACAATAACGGATCCCGTAGATACTGAATTATATTTTGCAGTTATATATTTGGCTCCAGGTGATTATCATCATTTCCATTCACCAATAGATTGGGTTTGTAAAATTCGTCGTCATTTCCCAGGTGATTTATTCTCAGTTGCTCCATATTTCCAAAGAAATTTCCCCAATTTATTCGTATTAAATGAACGTGTCTCACTCTTAGGATATTGGAAATATGGGTTTTTTAGTATGACACCAGTAGGAGCCACAAATGTCGGTTCCATTAAATTAAATTTTGATAAGGAACTAATTACAAACGTAAAGAGAAATAAATTAAAAGATCCTCATATTTGTTACGAGGCAATCTATGAAAATGCAAGCAAAGTATTAGGTGGAATGCCATTAATTAAAGGTGAAGAAATGGGTGGATTCGAATTGGGTAGTACTGTGGTATTATGTTTTGAAGCCCCAAAGACTTTTAAATTTAATATGAAAGTGGGGGAAAAAGTCAAGATGGGTCAAAAATTAGGTACCATTGAATGAAAAAGACAAAAAACAATACAAACATAAAAAGTTCTGCATCTCAAAAGTTTATCAAGTTCTTTTTTGTTTTATTCCATTTTAACCTAAATCTATTATTATATATTATATTCTTCCTTTTTTCTTTATAAAATCTTATATCAGTCAATTAATATATTAATTATTAACATTGATTTTCCTCTTTTTAAAATGAAGATATATCCAGAGCAACAATTAAAATACCATCAAAATTCTTTACCAACTATTTTAACGCCCTTCCCGAAAATTATATCCAGTATTTTATGTAGAAACTGCGACAAAATTAAACCCCTTTATATAAATGTTTTTACATGTTGACGACAAGAAATATATAATATTGAATATATATTTCAATACTCTAAATAATATTATATATAATGCAATGCTTTTCTTTCTATAAAAATATATATAAAAAAAATTCTGTAAAAATGTAGCAATTTAATTACCAATAAAATTTCAACCTATCTCTGTCCTAATGACAATGCTTGTTTTTTCCATATTTCTAACTGATAATCTGTAGTAATATTATCATTATTACTACAATCCGAGTAAATCATATCCAGGTTAAAATCTTCAGCACTATCAATACTCTCATTTTTCTCTTGAAGTTCTCTTTCTAATTCTAACATAGTCGGATTCATCATATTTAATCGATTTATCAGATTGGAAGCAAAGTTAACCATAGTAATATTTTTCTTGTTATTCAATGAAACTTTTCCATCAATGGCTTTAATCTTTTGTTGAAGGGCCATATGAATATTTTCAACATTTGGGAACTTTTGCTTCTCTTCATCATAAGAATTGTGCCTATCTTTGGGCTTGACATAAATTACTGTACCATTAGCAAAATATCTCATTGCTGTAATTGTTTCGTTAAACTCAATCTCTAATGGATGATAATCTGGCGAATCAATAACAATTTTATCAATGTGTTTGAAATCAGGTAAAAGGCATGGCGATTCCAGGTTTTTCGCAACCAGGTCACCACTTAAGTGTTCGGAACGTAAATATATTTTGATCGGAACATTATTTATAACTTCTTCAGTAACCGAATCTTTAATTACTAAACAACGGGGTTCTATTGTCATACTCCAAAAATATTTCAAACATTCCTCTAGTTGACTATCAAGATCAGGTAAAATTGATAAAATCAAATAAGCAATGTTCTCTGAGGTAGATGTCATTAATGCGTATTGACCAGAGCCTAGAAATAGGAAACCCAATGATAAATTCGTTGACATATATTTGGAGTAATGAGCTTCGAAGTCAACATCTTTCCTTATACCTATAATGTTCTCTAAACTTTCTCTAGTATCAGTTTCGTCACCAATCTCATCTTCTTCTTCTTCTTGTTCTTCTTCTGCATCATCTTCTTCCGCTGATCCATTTTCATTTGCACCAGGTGAAAATTCAGAATCAAACATAACAAAATCATGTTCATCTCCATGTTCAGCAGCAAATTCTCGAACAATGGGGTTAATACGTGTTTTCTTCTTGGCCCGCTTAAACAAATACGAATGTAATCCAAAAATCGTTTCATGGACGAAACGAACCCTTCTAAACACTTCCAAATCACCAGTAGCACACATTATCATACTTGCAGATATCATCAAACTATTAACTAAAGTGGTAATACCACTTATAATAAGTACTTCATCAACGTTTCTTTTCCCAAAATATTGATAAAATGGAACGAACCTGTCCAAGAGAGAAAGTAATATATCTCGAACTTTAATATTACTAGTAGAAGCGAACTTTATACCCATGGCTAAAACACGTCCTGCCATAACTAAATAAATAGGCAAATCTTTTGCGCTTAGTTGGTCGGAAAGTGCGATATCCATTCCACCAAGAACAAATTCTAAACTGTCCTCAATTGTATCCCACAATATCATATGATATGATAATTCTTTCAACAGAAATAGATGAGAACGATGGTTAATTACAGCATTCTTTTTCAAATTAGGTTTAATTAAGTCAGCAATATGTTTGTCTCTCGTTCTTAGGAAAATAAATGTCAATGCAAGAAGGGCTCCACTATGTGAATCCTCGGGAACCCAGTTAGGTTCAACTTCATGAGTTTCTGTTATAATTGAAAGTAAGTCGTTGATGAGGCTAGGGTATAGCTCTTCTGCTTCTCCATCAAGATTTAGATCGTCTTGGAAAAGCCCATCATCCTCGCTCTTATGGCCACCGTTTTCTTCAGATGAAGAAAAGTTTTTCCCAGATCCTAAATTGATCAGACCCAAGGCAATACCTGCACCGACTCTATAACTTTCATGCACAACCATTTCTTCATGAATTTGAACAAGTGATGTTAACTGTGATAGCAACAGTGAACTCATTCTTCTATGATTGGATTGTTGATAAAGTAACCCAATTCCAACTAGAGCAACAGTTTGCACTTCTATAGCTATATTCAAATCATTTGATCCTTGTGGTAGCAGAGCAACAACATGAACACTCAGTACTTTAGTTAATTTCAAATCCATCGTGCTTTTCATACTGGCGCACATTCCTAATAATAAACCAATACTGATCTTTGTAACCTTAGGACTTAAATAGTTATATACATGCCATTCCTCTAGATTTTTCAAATGGCCATTCAACCCCAATCCGAATAAGAATCCTCCATGGTGTGCATTTAGTTCAGACGGTTTATTAAATACAATCCAACTTCCTGTAATTCCTGTGGCATGTCTTGATATTATCAATCCAGAACTTACACCAGCATGGAAATCCGCTAATGCGGTTACATTCTTTGACAAGTTCATGCTTTTTGAAATGTTCGTTCCATCAGGGAATAAGCATTCCAAATTCACCGGTTTGGGCGTCCATTTTTGTGTAGACAACGGTTGTTCACAACCATATAATATTGCGCTATATCCGATTCCTGCCGTACTTGTCCGCAAAGCAGTAAGTGCTACAACTGCTTTTTTTTCTTCTAGAATGCTTTTGTATTTTGTCTCTGTCGGGATGAAGTGGACTTTATGAATATCGAAATAGTTCACTAGCGATAACGCTTCATCAAACCTTCGATCATGTGAGAAGATTAATTCTGTGTTTTCCTTGGATACAAGATTATTTTGATCTTCATTTTGTTTCAAAAGGTATTCTTTATCACTCGATAATAGAGCATTATCTTCACTTGATACGAAGGCTGAATCCTTAACAACTTCTGATATAACAGTATATATATTTCTGGGCATCCGTCTTGAATTTGTATGGATAGTTGAGTTTCTTACTTTAAAGCTTGTTAAATTTGAGAACGATGACGGGGATGAGAGTTCTTCCTCACTTTTCTGATCAAACTCGATTTGTTTGATAAGTGCGATATGTCGCTCGAGATCCGATCTTGCGATAGTCGATAAGTCTAATTCCTTATCAGCAAAAGAAATGTGTCTTTCGATTGATTTTAAGATTGTTCTCAATGGAGTAATTATACCTATTGGATAAGTATTTAATTCTGAGTTACTAATTCCCAAACTCGTTAGGAAACCTAACGTAAAAAAATTTGGGCGACCAGGAATATGTGTTAATTCATAAAGCTTTAAAAGCCTGATACACCTTGGAGTTATTAATAGATCAATATCTGATGCCTTCTCTATAAGCCTTGAAAAGGAAATATATGGCGTTAACGGTATCTGACTATTTTCTGTAATACTATACAGGGATTTCATTATCGATGGAGGCTCATCATTTGGCTGATTGTATTGAATTTTAGAAGGTAGTTGTTGCTGATATTTCATCCTAGTTCTTGAATCCGTAGGGTAGTAATTTTTCCATGATAACGGCCAATTCATAAAATAGACTGCAGTGACGAGAAAATCTTTTAGCTTAATTGCTTCATTTTTCCGTAAAGTGTTTAAAAGAAATTCCTCTCGTAGAAGATGTAGTCCTAATACAATTTGAGGAACATAATGTACGAGATCTAAAGAGTGTAGATACTGATTTGCCGCACAATTTATAACCTTTGAGCCAATATCCTTATTTGTAGCGTCCCCCAACAAGCAAAGTAAGGCCATCAGGAATGATTCAAATTCTTCACCGACAGTTGAATTTAAAGTATCTTCATTCTGTTTAAGCTGTTCAGATTTCATTAAATAGTAGATATATTGCCAAAGAAATAAAAATCCTGTGAAAATATTATTTGGACAGATCAATTCTAGTGCTTCTAAACATTGAATCACAGAGCTTTGAGTTGGGAAACAAAAAACGTCTTGGATTTGATTTAAGCAATCAATATGGAAATGAATATACTCATCTATTTCAATGTCGTCGGGTGACTCACTTCTACGTTCTCTACGCTCTAAAATTTGGTCTTCGTCATAGAGAGTTATGATTTCAGAGTTAAGGGGAATAAAAGGATTATATAAAGAACCTAATGTATTCACTTCATATGAAATGAGAACAGTTCCGGGTGGAAATAAGAATGGATGACTATGTATAGTTTCTATGTGGAAATCAACGTTGGTATTGATACTAGATAGTTGAATGAGGTCCTGCGGTGAGTCGCCATACATCTTGAAAGGAACCGAGTTTACAACGCTTGGTAAAAGATTGATTGACCAAACTTTAGAAAAATGCGAGGTTGCATCCAATATTATAATTGCTTCTTTACTTTCGTATCTAACAGGGATAAATTCTGGTGAATGTGAATTTGAATGCAGCGTAGATGGTAAATTCAAAGAAGAGATCTTTGTCAAAATTATATCTTTCGAAAGCGCCTTTTGATTTATATATTCTTGTGGGGTTTGATAAGTAGAATCTATGACAGGAGAATTTGTTGAAGTATTGCTCATGCGGTCTAATGTGGCCGAAACACTTCTTGTAGGTACCGATTGAGAAACGTCATTATTCTCAATTTTCAAAAAAGAGTCTAAATCGCTATTTTTCGTTATAACGTTGGTACTACGTAAGGTTGAACTGCTGTTCCTACTACTATTATTATTATTGATATCATAATTTGAATTTATTGAAGCAGTTCTTCTATTTAAAATTGAAACTTTTCTCAGATTTCTGTTGTTCTCATCCAAGTTTAAGTTATTGCAACCCATATTTGAATATGCACTTGAATGGATGGTGTCCTTTTTGGAATGGGTTTGGCCAGCTGAGGAGTTGGTATTTAAAATTCTTGTATAATAAAAATGGACAGAATTTTCTCTCTGATCATAAAATGCAGTAATCTTGTCATTTGCCTCCCTGGGGAACACAACCATAGTCATATTGTATATACCATCCATACTTTGTTTGGTTGCAAATGAAAGTGTACCAAACGGTGCCATCGGGTCTGTGAGTGTAATGAATTTAAACTGTACGTCTGTCGTATTGAATGGACCGGCATCATCCTTTGTGTCATTTCTTTCCAAAACTATACCATATGGATAAAAAAAGGCATTTGATATAGTATAAGGAAAAGATACACTAGTTGATCCACCAGTGGATAAATAATACACATGTGCCACATCAGATAATACAATGACGAGACAATCGGATGCTCTTTCGAAGTCCACAATCCCACAATTTATTATCTTTTCCTGAAATCGGAATTTTTTAACACATACACCGCCAATGAATAGATGCACTGTTCTCTTATTCTCGTCTATCCATAAATCTCCTCTGCGTAAAGGATCTGCTCTTAGACAATTATTGAAATCCATATTTTCGTATCAGTTTATTATGGGTATTCATGTACCATTTACGGTCGGTTGTCAAATGATAAATAAAGAATGGCACGTCGATGGCACTATTGTCCGCAATATCTTAAGTAATGTACCGAGTATCATCAGCAACCAATCTTCAGCTTCCCAAATATATGTTAAAATAGTATCTTCTAGACAATGTTAGTTTACCTTCTGTGATCATTCAATTGTCAACAAATACAAATTTGCCGCCGCCGCCCTCATAACGGCTTTAGAAAAGTCTACAAAACTAAATTTATAAATATCAAGGGGATAGCCTCATGACTAAAGAGTCAAAATCTTACGAGAAGTAACAACTAGTAATTCTATTATTAGATAATATAATTATAATTATTTACGATAATATACCGAAGCAAAAGTTCAAAGAAATACAGACAAAATGTCAAGCATAATCATTGAATTCCCATTTGTTTGGTCAGAGGGACACCCGAAAGAAGTCACCGTAACCGGGCCTTTTGACGATTGGAAAGGATCCATCCATATGATTAAAGATGAATTGACAGGATCCTTTAGTGCAGAATTCCCTATAGAGATTGATGGGAGGGATGGCACATTTATTTTTAAATTTATCGTTGATGGTCATTGGCTCATTAATCCAGTCTATAAGTCAATATATGATGATAATGGAAACCAAAATAATTATATTAGTATTGAAGATGTAGAGAATTATATTCAAAATGAGGACCCAGCAGTTGAAGTAGACGTAATTGGGCCAAATGAAGAGGAGGAATTGAAAATCATTGGAAGGAAAATGGATAGACTAAATGATGATGTTCAAGTGGTGGAAGAAACGATCATCTCCGCAGATAAAGTGACTGGTGGTAGTAACTTCAATATTAGTGGACAAGATGAATCACAAAAAGTGTTGGAAGAGGAGGTTGGTAAGCAAGAAAAAGTACAGAATGAAATTTCAGTAGAAAATGCTGAAATAGTGAACGAGATAGAAGATATTGAACCGACTACCATTAATGAGCTTGCTATAAAGCCTTTGGATAAACCGGATCTTAAGAATGATGTTATTCAAGAAAGTGACGGTAAAGATACGTTAACCCCAAAAGAAATTCCTGTTTTATCACAAAAATCTCAGGAAAAGACTGAAAAGGCAGATTCGAAAGCACCCGGTAGAAAAAAGTTTAAGGTAAGAAAGACGTTCAGAAAAAACAGGATAACAGGAGAGAGAGTAGTTGTTTCGCAAGAAATAATTGAGATAAAAGATGATGAAGATCTAACTGATGATGGTTCTTTGATCGAGGAAATTCCTCATCATTCCAAAGAGGCATCTCCTTACCTACAGCCTCCTGTGAACAATATCGATGATGTGACTGAGGATGTGAAGAAAGCAGAAGTAAAGGAACCGGTCCCTCAAATCAAAGAAGGGGCAGAAAGGGAATTAAAAAACAACGATAAACCCATAATAGGAAATGACGATATTGCCATTGCATCTCAAGAAGCGGTAGAGAATGATAATACGTCAGAGATTTCTCCAGCCGAAGGATTGGACGAGAAGAAAGATGGCTCGCATAAAACCAAAAACACTGAAACCGATGAAAAACAGCCTACCAAAAGAACTTCAATTTCTGAAAAGCCTGAAGCTAAGGACATCGCGTTCAAACCAGTAAAGGATACGAAGACGAAATCATCAAAAAAGTTATCTATATCGAATGCTGTCAATAAACCAATTGATAAGGTGCATTCCTCTTCTCAGACCAATAGCAAAACTACCAAAAAAGGTATGTTTGGGAAACTTAAAAAAATAATTCCTTGAATCAAACATAGCCTCCCCTTTATACTCATAATTAGCTAACTAATGCGCTCTTTTTTTGAAATAGGAAAGATTGGCAGATGCTAGCAATCTCGCTAGTACTGTGTTCCTAAAACTAGAATATCTAGTAAATAATGTATTACCTTAAAATCAATGAATATGCATTTGAAATACATACCTTTAAAAAAGTTTCTATTATCCTGCGTTTTTTTCCTCTGAATTACAGAATGGAGGTGCTTTCTTAAGTTTAAGTAACTGTACGAAAGTTGAAATGATGTGAATATATTTTGTGACGTTTTAACGAAATCTTCGCCTTTTTTCAAAATCTGTGGAAAAATATATTGAAAATTTTCCGATGACCTGAAAAAAAAATAATAAAGTTGCAAATACATGAAATTATAATTTACGATGAGCAAAAAGTTCGTCTTGTAGAGTCGAGATCTTTAAGGAATTCAGTATTTCATTGGTTTATATCTAGCTATTAATATATAGTAATCAAAAGAAACTAAGATGACCGATAAAATTGAGGTTCAAACTCCTGTCACTAAGGAAGCGAAAACAGAAGACGGTAAAAACGAAGAAATTGAAAAAGCTTTAGTTGACCCAACAAAGAAAAGAAAAGCTGAAGATGAAATTGAAATCGATTTGTCCAGTTCGATCCCTTTATCTAAGAAACAAAAACGTTTGTTGAGAAGAGGTAAAATTACATTGGAAGAATTAAATGCCAAATATAATATTGATCCTTCCTCTATTGAAGAATATAAGAATGAATCTGAATCAAAGAAAAATGTTAACAACGTGGGTGACCAAGCTAAGAATGACAATGGTGATGATGAGGAAGAGGACAAACCAAAGACTAAGAAAAGTGAAAAGGAAAGGAAGTTCAGCGTATGGATTGGTAATTTATCATTCGATACTACTAAAGAAGAAATCATAAAATTTTTTGTAGCTAAGACAAAATCTGAAGATAATGAGGCTTCCCAGGTCACTGAAAATGATATTATTAGAGTTAATATGCCACTAGCTAAGAATGATGGTAAGAAAATCAAGAACAAAGGGTTTTGTTACATGGACTTTAAAACAAAAGAACAATTGGATTCGATCGTAAAATTAAGTGAAAATCAATTGAATGGTAGAAACCTGTTGATTAAGAACTCAAAGGATTATGATGGTAGACCGGACAAGAATGACTTGGTTTCAATGTCGAAGAATCCTCCATCAAGAATTTTGTTCGTGGGGAATCTATCATTCGATACCACAGACGAACTATTAAGGAAGCATTTTCAACATTGTGGTGAAATAATTAAAATACGTATGGCTACTTTCGAAGATAGTGGTAAATGTAAAGGTTTCGCCTTTGTTGATTTCAAGAATGAAGAGGGCGCAACTAATGCCTTAAAGGATAAAACTTGTAGAAAGATCGCAGGTAGACCACTTAGAATGGAATTTGGTGAAGATAGAAGTAAAAGACAAGTTAGAAGAAAACCAGACCAAGAGCAAAAACGTACTATCGATATTCCAAATAAAGATCCTCAGCTTCAACAACGAGAAAATAATCCAGCAAAATTTAGGACAAGAAAAACTCCAGCTCCACATCGTAACACAGTTGATTCTAATAACAGAATTAAAAGTAGTATTGCTTTAAGGTCGGCACAAAGAGCGTCTGCTGCAATTGTCCCATCTCAAGGTAAGAAAATGAAGTTCGATTAGTACAACAAAAACTAAAAATCAGATATATCTTTATTTATAAATAAAGGAATGCCATGTATAATAGTCTATATTGATGATATTCCCATTATCGACATAGTTGTAAAAATTTATCTCTTTTACAAGTATTGCAATCCCTTTTGTGTAAATATTACTATCTAAAGTAGACTTTTGTAGATCAAATAAACTTGACCAATCTAGAAGAGGTTAAAAGCCTGTTTCTTTTGCCGGCGCAAAAACAATCTGGCGGATAAAAGAGCAAAAATGGATCTTAACTTTCAATGAGTATTCACTGCTAGCGAAGCTTTGAGTAGTATTAGGGAAGATATACTATTTAGAAGCCCTCTTTATATGTACAGCTACAGGAGTTCGGGAGAGCTTTTAGTCTTTGATGATGAATATCCGCACGTAAAGGAGGAATGGGGTGAATAAATTAGTTCTATTTATTATTGAAGACGGCAATGTTAATGATGACACCAAAGATAGCTCGTAAAATCAGATTGTGTTAGCTTCCTTGAACCTGATAATTGTTCACATTTTTACTAAGTTTCTTCTTTCATGGAAGCACTACAACTTGGTCGTGCAGTTCCAATTGAATCTGTGATCCAGTTTAGTGTTTCGGTTATATTATGTGACACAGTTTATGCACCCTTTTCTTGTGCCAGCAAGAAGAAAGGAACAATCAAACATTGATTTATTGTTGGGGAATGTACGCTATAAAGTTCTTGAGGCCTTAAAGACGGGATATATAAGAAAAGGCAATGCGACCTCAGGAGATTCAATTCTGCATGTGTAGTTTATATTCAAAAAAGAAAGAAAAAACATTGGATTGAAATGTACCATATCTTGCAATTGTACTATTCGCTGTAGTTAATTTCCCTTTTAAGTATAACTTAACGAGCCCTACCCTTATTTTTTCCCATGAGCTTAGTTTATGAAAGGAATTGTATTAGCATCACCCACCCTTAAATATATAATGTCCCCTCTTTAATTTTGGAATTTTGGACATTTATTATCTAGACATTGACGATGTGAGTGAATATATAAATGTGGAATGCTACAAGATAGAAGATTAGAAAGACTCTGCTTGAAGTTATAAATAAACAATATCACATTGTTATAATGGATCAGCGTATTAAATAACCATTATGTAGTCAATAAAACATGAACAACATGGACAACACAGCTGAGACTGAAGACCATACTGATAACAATCAAGTAAGCGAACAGAGAGACCCCCGTGCCTCTAGTGCAAACTCAGCACAATTATTTTAGGAAAATCACCCTAACAGTGTTTGTATTTTTTGTTTATTTTTAATGTTGGAAGGTTTATGTCCTTAAAAACAATAACTAAGAAAAAATATGACTTGGAAAAATAAATATTTTTTCTTTTGCTATCAATATTCCAAGGTATAAAATTTTAAAGCTTTGGAGCCATGCACTGCCAAAGTGCAACGACTACTTGTAATTTTTGCCTCTTATTGTTAGTTGTATTGCTTTTGACTGTTGTTGTATTAACTACGTGGTTTGATTTTTATAATAACTAATGTAATAAATTAGCCTTAAATATAGTGATCTCTGTATTTACCCTGTGTCTCTATTTGTTCATCAGGGAGTACTTTAATATTCGGTTTGTTTAATATATAATGTTTGCACCGAGGTCCAAGCGGTTAAATATCCATTGATCCGTTGTTACATACTTACTCGAGCAGATTCCTAAACACCCCGACTATTGTTGATCCAAAAAGTCAAGAAAGACAGAAAAGCAAAAAATTTCCAAAAATCATGTCTTTCTTTTTATTGCCTTAAATCTGCGAAGTACCTTACTCTTCTTGCAGAAGCATTCTTTTCGGAGTTTTTTCATTTAGCGCCGTACAACTCCGGGCTGCCTTTTTTTGAATTCCGAGATTTTCTGCGACGCTTTCCTTTTACGTCAAAAAAATCAAGAGATATCTTGTTGACTGAAAAATATGTTCTACAGGGCCCATATATCATATTCTTTCTCTATTCCCCATGTAATGTAGGAATCATCTTAACGACTCATATATTTAAGTGTTCTTCCAACCTAGAAGGGATTGTTATTAGGGAACTATTGTTACTCTTAGAAACAGAATTAACAGAAAAGAAGGAGCGGAAAATACAACAGGCAATATGGAGGTAAATTTCAACAACACCATTGAAGATCGAAGTTCAAGTGTTGTAAAATCCTTAAAGTTAACAGAAGGTAATTCTGCATCTGCTTACTCCCCGAACACTTATAAGCAGCCACAAGGAACTATTGCAACAAGCATCTCGAGTACTTCAATCGTAGAACCATCAATAGTAGATCTGGACACAGTTTTAACGAGCTCCAGTATTGAAACCATCAAGGCTTTGGCTGAATCAACGTTTGTTTCCTCATTAGGACCTTTAAGCAACGAACACTCATTTTCTCCATTATCAAGTTTGTATGCCCAAACATGGGAATCTCCTGTACATAAAACATCGATTGCTCCTATATCTACCAGCTTTGCCACATACACGTCCAATGAAAGAGCTAGCATAAGCGAACAGACAAGCAGCAGGGAACGCCCTTCTCTAAGTTCTAAAACCTTGAGCTTCGAACTTGACCCCTATCAAAATACCAAATTCTCCGAAACACAGCTTCATGAATTAAGTACAGAACCAGATAGTATTTCTACACATTCTATCAGTACATTAATGTCTAGCTTTCAATTTATATCGTCTCAAACAATGCAAAGCTTTCCACCTTCAGCAAAATCTGAAACTTTCCAGGATTCTAACGTCATCTCCGTGACTACAGAAGTACAATATGATAATGCTAAAGAAAGCTCTAGTCATAGAACAATAATGGTTGACTCGATAAATACAACAAGCCTACTTCCATCATCGAATTCCTTTATCAAAGAGGAATTAAAACTATCGACAAGTGCCTCTCCCATTGCTACCAGGTATAATTTGTTAACTTCATCTCGTAAGAAAGAAATGACAAGAAACACATCAGTAGACTCGTTTGTACATACCACCTCAATGACCAAAATCGTTGATTATTCAATGTATACCCCGCAATTATTTGGACAAAAACAGGGTTCTTCTGAATATTCATACCAAAACTTTTCCCCCTCAGCTTCCAAGATGCCAACCTTAAGGTCTTCGATCAGAACTTTGCCAGCACTTAAACTCAATGCTACAACTTCAATCACACGGGGATACATAGAGAATTTGAAACCCTCCTCATCTAGTAAATCCGAATCGTCCAGTTTCCACTCAAAGATATCAAATGTGGAAAATTCCTTAATAAAGTCTTCAACATCTACAAATGAAGAACTTTTGTTGACTGCAATACTATATTCCGTATACCCCAGTTCTAATATATACTTCTATGTATACACACAAATGTATGACTTTACTGATTCCTCTACAACATTTATTACGGGTTTGCCAACAACGGTTTCTTTACAAGGATCCCCTACCACGTTGTTAACTATACCTACTTCTACAATTACAAAAGGTACTGCATTTTATAAAGAATGGTTGAATGGGAACCTAGATAGCCAACAATTAACATCTAATTCTCATGACCAGACAAGAACAAATAAAAAGGGTGCTATAATTGGAGGCGTAGTTAGTGGTATATGTGTAGCTTCCCTTTGTGCCGCAATTATATGGGTATTCATTATTAGAGTAAGGAGAAGAAGAAGCAGGAAAAATGGTGTGTTGTTCCAACAGGACCAGAATAGAAGATATAGCAATTATTGCGGTAATATAGTACAAGTCGACACTAATAAAAAGTCTCGCTGGCTAAATAGTAAAAAGTACAACAACAGCAATACTTGGACAGATACGGGATCAGTTAAGGTAAACTCTTCAAAAAGAGTACAGCCACCACCTGTCCCGCCACCGAGAAAAACTACTATAAATCGTATACCATCAACATTTACACTGGCAAATAGTTTGCTACCTTCTGATATTCGTCTTTCATATACATCTTCGACGACTGGTTCATCGATTGATTTATCACAACTCGGCAGTTATTCTTCGATGTCCACTACACCGATACGAGTAGTTCCAGAATTGCACGACAATACTACTGGGACTCATTCTTCCAACAAGCAAGGATTCTTAAGGGAAATTATATAGCTGGACTACAATTTCTAACCTCGTGATAGCCATTTATAGATATGTACGGTAAAACTTTCAATTCTTGATAATATAGACTACTGTAGAGAAGTAATTTACATTACAATCCTGAGTGTAATTATTTCCATAGAAAGAACTGCTCATATATATCAAAGATACAGATGATTGCACGCAATCTTTAGCAAAAAAGTTGTCATTAAATTAATCCACCAACGTTACGTATGAAGAAAGAAGTATGTTCTGAATTTTTACTAACCTAACGTTATGTACAAGATCTTGACTTTGTATTTTCACCCTCCGCGATTTTCAAATTCAAGAGCTTTGATTTAACAGAAAACCAAATCTATTGAGAACAAATAACGTTTTCTCAATCAAGGTTTAAAAAAAAAGACTAACTCTTTCGTGATACATCAAATTGCTTTATGGGAACGCGGAAAAGAGATACCAAAAATTATTAAGATGCTTGTTCGAACGTTATTTCGCAATGGATCTGTTTCAGCCAATCGTTTGACTACTAATGGTATTTTTACTAGATCCCTATCATACACAAGATATCCGTTAAATGAACACAGTAACACCAACTCTCCTCTTTTCGGCAGTCTGAACAAAGATTTCGATATTGAAAAGGACCATAGCCCAAATAAGTTATCTAACAGGCTGGCTACTGAGCAGCCAAGCGTTGAAAAAAAATCTACAGATGAAACTGAAGTTACATTAGAAAGTGATAGAGAATTACAAAACTATATCAAGACGACTAGAGCCCCTGAGAAGTTAGCAACTGATATATTATTATCTCCATTAAAAAAAAGAATCTATGAAGAAAATTGTAAGATTAATGGTGGTTTCTACAAGAATAATACCGTAGTTACGTTACCAGAGACAAATTTAGAATATAAGTTGCATCTTTCAAGGAAGGAAATTGAAGTCTTAGAACCTTCAATTTATCTGAAATCATTCAGGATTAAATCTTCAATGAAAAAGACCAATATATTCCTGAGATTATTAGGTGGATTAGATGTGAAGAAAGCGTTGACTCAATGTCATTTTGCAAAGAAAAAGGTTGCTCGTGATGTAGCTGGTCTACTGGAAAAAGGAATGACGGATAGCAATAAGTTGGGTTTAAACCCTGATGACTTATATATATCTCAAATATGGACAGGGAGTGATGGGTCGTGGACTCAAAGATTAGACTATAAAGCAAGAGGTAGAGTTGGAATTATAAGGCATAGGTATGTTCATGTGAGATGCATATTGAAGACCAAAAGCATAACGAAAAAAAGATTAGAGTATGAGGCTAGCTTAAAGAAACAAAAACGGAAAGCGTGGATTCAACTAGATGATAAACCTGTACGCGGCGTAACCGGCGGCGTATATAAATGGTAAGTATCACGGGAGTCCCCATTCAATATATCTTGTATATAATATAATTATTGTTAAAAACAGCATAATCTTTAGTTAAAAATTAATATAACAACTTAAGAGGTTCCATAGAAGATATAATATTGGCATAGTAGTAGATAATAGTCTTCTTGATGCTTTGAAACAAGAAGGTGAGGCATCTTATTGTCTAAGGATCACACATTCGCAAATGTTTAAGCCTTTACGGTTGTTATAGGCCATGATAACTTAGAAGTGTGAACATTCCGATGCATACAACGTTATACACGTAAGAACAATAAACGATAATATGATAACAGAATATTTAAAAAAATAGTAGATGGATATATTAAACTGTGAAATTATTTAAATTTTTTTATATACAACCTTATCTATTTAAGCTTCAACTGGTTCAGCAGTTTCAGCTTCTTCAGTTTCTTCAACAGCTGGTCTGTAATCCTTGACAGATGGAGCCAAGATTGGTTCTTCATCCTTTGGTTCAACAATGGTAACAGCATCTGGTAAAGCTCTTGGACCAGTCTTGGCAGTAGCTGGATCTCTCATAATCTTAACCTTAATACCTAAAACACCTTGTCTCATCAAAACGTGTCTAGTAGCAGTGTCAATGAAATCTTTGACTGGTTGACCAGAGTGAATCAAGAAACCGTCAGCGAACTTCATAGCCTTAGCTCTAGCAGCTCTTAACTTACCAGAAACAACGACTTCACAACCCTTAGCACCAGATTCCATAACGTATCTGACAACACCGTAGGCAGCTCTTCTGATAGCCAAACCATTCAACAATTTGAATTTCATGGATTCAGCTTGAGCAATAGCAGACAAACCACGGTCTTGAACTCTTTCAGCGTACAAAACAATGGTACCTGGAGTGTACTTGAATCTCTTTTGAACTAACAAAGTCAATTCGTTGATTCTTCTACCGTTTTCACCCAAAACATCTTGAGTTCTAGTAGCTCTGATAATGACTTCAGTCTTGGTTGGAGTAACACGGACTTCGACACCAGAGTAACCTTCTTCAGCTAATTCTCTAGTGAAGAATTCGTTCAATTCAGCGTAGAAGACACCGTCAGCGACTAGCTTTCTTTTCTTGGAAATTAAGGCGACCATTTTTGGGGATATGTGCTATGAGTTGTTGATTTAAGAAAGTATTAGAAAACGTTTGTTAAAAAATTAACCTCCATATTGAAATTGTATTTTCTAAATAATATTTTGACATACAGCTATTAACTTTTCTAGCAACAATAATATTATCAATATCCAGATTTCTTACGAGGACTCATCGCCTTTGGCGAGCATCTTAACTTTAGCCGAGTTTTTCACCAAGTTTTTTGAAATTTTCAAAAAATGTCCCTTGAACTATAAAATGTCTGGGTCTTTGTAACATCCATACATAAATACCAAACAGTCATAAATTTTAAGCATTCATTGCAATTTCATGGCTGTGACAGGATATTTAGTAGTCAAGAATCAACACCAATACGTAGCGTTAGATTACTTGCTCTACTCAATATACCTTGCCCTTTCGGGTAAATCTCCTACACTACCTATCAATATCTTTAACAAGCCTGTTTTCTTTTTACTTTTATTTGAGTTGTCTTTCATATACAGGTAACTTAACCAATTTATTCCGATTCAAGCGCTTATATGAGTATTCCCATTATCCTAATTTAGAAATAGATATTCAAAGCTTTTCTTTTTATTATACAAATGGTATTGATATATAGGTGGATAAAACAAGCCACGAATCATACACAATCGTGTCGAATACAATGGTCGACGTTTAGATTTGAACAATCTCTGTATCTCAACCGGGGATGATACTTTGATGATCACACATTAATTTCAAACTGTAGGAATGAAATGGTGCTTATTCAAAGTATTTTTGGTATAAATGTTACATTTTTGTACGTATGAACAAGGGTGATATGACACTTACCCGCCTGCGTTGTTCAGACATCACCACTTGCTTTCTGACTTATTCAATTCGATTACCCATTTAAATGAGGTAAATTATGTCAAGATCTTGACTTTTCATTTTTGAAAGTTTTACAAAACGAGTGATTTACGTATTTTACGAAGTTTCTCCTTGGATTACGTAACGTAATGACTTATTAAAGATACTTTGTTGGAAATCGGGATTACCTTTACTTCCTGACGTTCCGGTCAATAACGTATCCTTTAATTTATGAACTTCGTCTTCGGTCAACAATTAACAAATTCCGAAATAGACGGAGGATTCACTGGAAAAGAAAGACAGGCAAAACTTCTTAAACGCCGTGGACAAAAATAAAGTTTTTTGCCTTCACTAAGAAAAAGGTTCGCACAGTATTTTCGTAGTAACATTAACGTCAAGATTCTTCAGTTAACGGTGTTCAAAGAAATGTTCTTGGAGAATATCCATTCTCTCTGTACAACTTGTACAGAGTGTTGACACAGCTACGTACGTTTATTAAAGATTTCTTGATGATTATGTGAATTAACTTCTGCGTTTTAAAGCCCTCATCATGTTACATAAGTATGTAGGAAACCCCTGTGCAGCCAAGAGTTAGAAAACCATCATGCCGTTCGTACCTACGCCTTACTTAGAGTTTCAAGATTGGCTCAAAGCCTATGTTTTCATATTTCTCAGTGTTTTAATAAGCGTGAAAATATTAGAAATCACTTTTAACCATTGTGTATACGTGTGGGAAAAAAACCACGCACCTTTCGTAGGCTACAAATTGTAGGCGGATCCACTGTAAGAAGAAAAGTTTGTTCCTTTGAATAGAAGTTGTTATAGATGTTACTTATACAAAGTGTGTTGGGTGCTGGAGTCCCTTGTAGGTATGTACCCAGAATGTGTTGCACAGATAGCAAAAAAAATATGCCATAGGAAAATGCCCTGTACGTGAATATATGGGTAGGCAATATTTACATACTCTCGTCTTACTTCGGCCTAGTGTCTTCCATAGCTGGAGTGATAACTTCCAACAAATTTGTTTTTCGGGAAATACTTTCTGCTCTTTCTACCAACGGGTGTGTATAGGTCTGCGGGATAATGTGCGGATTACATATACAGGTCAGCAACTTCTTAACCCAAAACAAGCTTTGGTGCAGGAAAAAATAAAATCTACCTCGAAAAATAGTAGGAGCTGGCCAAATTGAGAAAACACGATACTTCCTTTCTAGGGCTGTTTGGGCCCCTACCATCCCTACCCAAAACGTGGAGTTACGAACGTTTCTATAAAAACGACAGGATCCTGAGGTTGTGTGACACTTACCTTATAAAGAGGGTTACAGACTTCATTAATAATGGTTTACAAAAGTTGTAAGGTGAAACGAACTCGGCCAAGTAGGCGTCAGAAAAAGACCCATCCTCTTATTTCTACTTCCTCCAAACGATTCGAGAAAAGCCCAAAATTCGTTTTCTGCTGGGACCTAAATAGTAGATTTAGGGTATTTCTGAAATAGTACTTCTTGAAGCCGAGGTTTTCTCTAAAACGTTAGGAACAGAGATGTTACGGGTAGGCTTGGTTGGGCTTCTTTTTAAAAAAGTTGCCCTCATAGTAAAGTGAATTCTTTCAAAGAAGCCCACCCCACTGGGTCTCTAAACCAAAAAGCCTGGTCGGTCTTCATTTTTGGCAGAAGCCCCAAAATTTTTGGGCTTTGTAACAGACGATCTCAGAATCTTTTTACCTACAATCTATATTCGTTCCTAATTAGAACCTACATCTTCTAAGAACCCCAATATTTTCACCTAGATTTTTCCAGGAGCCCCAAAAATAAACCGCCAGCTCTCTCATAAAAAGCACGTCGACCCCAGCTGAGTACGGGGCTTACGTAATGCCCCACCCTTGCCTAGGTACGGGTACCGTGGAGTGATGAATATGAAAAAGATGAATTGAATAGTGCTGTTCTTATATAATGGTAAAGTAATGCTAAGGTAACAAGTAAAACTGTGAACATTTCATTTCTCCGAATAACTCCCGCTAGTTATTCTTTTAAGTTACGTACGTAGTTTTTAAAGATCTTTATTCCCCTCTCAAATATTGAATCCAGGGGTCTTTCTCTTAGTTAGGGCAAGTTCCCAACGTGTATTTTCAACTCAAAAATTTAAAACGTTCTTTAAGGGCTTTCTACAGGGGGACAAATTTTGGTTTCACCGTCCCTACTAGAAATAGGGACTGGAAAGACGTACCAAGGGGGAACAGAAGTGTTGCCACTTCTCTGGCCACTTGTGAAATCGGGTAACCAGGAAGACAGAGAGAACACCGAAGAACAACGCACATTCAGATTTTGATACAGCTGCAAGTGGCCACAAAAGTGGCCACACTTCTGTTCTATCTGGGTACAACTTACCGTAGCATATAAAAAGTTAAATGTAAGAGTCTTTCATGCATATGCATGAGCCTTGACGTAAATGCTTCCAAAGCCTGTCCCACCTGGGTATGCACGTATATGTGTCCATACTTGAGGTAAAAAATTTACTTTATTGATTCCAAATTTCGGTAATATTGTTGCGAAAACGGCCAAGGTTCATAAAGCTTTCCTTGGCATTATTAGTTTCAAAATCAAAGATAAACAATGAACTTCAAGGGACATATCCATAAATAAGTATCATTTCGACACCTGTGCTTATGCATTTGTTTTTCATTTCCCTGCGTTTTTTCACTGTATCATTTCGAATCAATTTGAAACTGACATGAAAACTAATTGGTGCGATACTCCTCAAAATCCAGTTAATTGCTAAATTTCAAAAAACAAAGTGCCGTAGAGTAAAATAACCGGCATGTCTTTCTTGAATTATATAGGAATTTTCCAGAATCATCCATTTCTGAAATATATAGACGCGCGTAATATACAGCCACTCTTCTATAGATTACTTTCGTACAACCGGCCTGATCGATCATCTTTATTGCCAAGTTTTCTTGTGATCAACGTGAATTCAATCTTACTCAATTGTTCTCGTAGTGTCTCATCATATATATATATATCTATATCTTCCCTATTAAGCACGACTATTACAGGTGAAAGTGACCACTTTTAGAAAGAGATCAAGATCATTTGTAGAAGAAAAAGAGACAAGAAAAGGAGTAACATAAAAACAGGACCATACTGAAGAAAGAAGGAAAATGCATAACATCAAAATTTGCGTAATTGGAGACGGTGCAGTCGGTAAGACTTGTCTGTTAATATCCTACACTACGAACACGTTCCCACAAGATTATGTCCCTACTGTATTCGATAATTATTCGACCACTGTCTCTTTAACAAACCCATATACCAATATTTCAACAGATAGTAACAGTAATGCTAGTAGTTCAGAAAATAAAGAACTGTTTAAATTGAATCTATGGGATACAGCAGGTCAAGAAGAATATGACCGGTTAAGGCCGTTATCATATCCGCAGACGAGTGTATTCCTAGTTTGCTTTTCCGTAGCAGAGCCATCAAGTTTTGAAAACGTTTTTGAGAAATGGATTCCTGAATTGAAACAAAGTGCAAATATTGAGAACTCTCAATTATATTTAAATTTCGGGAAATTACCAATTTTATTGGTTGGTACGAAATCTGATTTAAGGGATGATGAAAGTACTCAAGATAAACTACAAGAATCTGGTTCTGATTTTATTTCTTTGGATCAAATCAACGAACGGGTAAAGAAAGCTGGTTTGTTAGGTTATGTTGAATGTTCAGCTGCTACTCAATCTGGTATTAGAGAAGTATTTGAAAAAGCAATTGAGTTAGTGGTATTTGCTCCTGAACATTGGGCAGATGAAAAAGAAAGGAAACAGCAGGAAACAGAAAGAGTAAAAGTGGAGGCAGAGAAGAAGCAGAAAGCAAAAGAAGAGCAAGCAAGACTGAGGAAGAACAAGGAAATAAAGGAGGCTAGGAATCTAAAACTTAAGAAACCTAAGGAAGTGCGTTCGTCTAGTTCAGAACCTGATAAACGACTCTCGAAAAGCCGATCAAAAGATACTGCAAATAAATCTCAAAGTAAATCAAACACAAGTATAAAAACCTCAAAAAAGAAGAAATCGAAAGGAGATTGTGTTATACTATGAAACTTATTCTCGATCCCCTCCATAAATATCGCAATATAATATACCATATCGGTTTATGCATGCTTTAGAACAAAAATGCCGGATTGTCATTTCATTATCATCGAAACAAAAACAAAAATCGCTAATCGATACCTCAAAACGCAATTACATATTTAATATTCACAAAATTCTCGCCCACTAAACAGCATCTGCTAAGGTCAGTTTGCTTCATTCTACTTCAAATTATGAGACAACGAAAAAGCTACTCCATACACGAAAATTCATAGATTTTTTTCTTCGATATAATTTTGTAAATATTGAGTTCATATACGAACGTTACAAATATACTTGTATCAATATTTATCCTATTTAACGTGCCGCCTACATAAACAGAACAAATAACAAATGATAATACCAACAGACTTAAAGGAGCAAGTTATGATGCAACTCTCTTTATCGAGTAGCTCATGTGAAGGGGTTAAAAAGAGGATAAATAAGTGCTTTTAAGTGAATGAACTATTATTAACGATGAATTAGGTGCGACGTTATTGTTTAGTTACTATGTAATTTCTATAAGAAAAATATCGAATAGATGCGGAACATCACTAGACTACTTCTTCTTCTTCTTATTCAGGTTTTGTTTCGGTTTCTGCTTCTGCTTCTGATTCTGCCTTTGTTTCTCTGTTTTAGCTTTACTTTCTTTAGAGGAACTAAACTCCGACGAAGCAGAAGATGCAGTTTCTTTTTTTAACGCATTTCTTTTCATGGCCATTTGCTTCTCTAATTCTAATATTTTCTTTTCAGTATTATCAAATAATTCCTTTTGTAATTCTTCATTATCAAATTCTTTACGAGAAAACTTAACAATTGAACAATCAGAAATATATTTCACTTTCTCATCTTTCAAATTAATTTCTTCTAGTTCTGGTGTCATCAATGAATATAATAAACTTTGTGCACCCCTATTAGCACTCTTTGTGAATAACCATAATAAAGGATATAAGATGATCGAATAGAGGAAAATCAATACTAAAACGGATCCATTACTTATCACACGACGTAAACTTGACGATCTCATAGTACCTGGTTGAACCATTGAAACCGTCACATTCTTCCCCGTTCTTTCGACACCTTCCTTTTGTTTAGTCTTAATATCATTTATGATTCTCCTTTGTAATTCCATCATACATAAACCAAGCTGTAATTTACTACTAGAGAAGAACTTCAATGGTCTATCATATTTAGCAGATTGCCAAAGTGGATCGGTGACATTAATTTCACCGAATACCTGTAACCAACAAGTAGTAACAATAATTCTAACATCACGATCTGGAGGTTGAGCTTTAAAACTTGGTTGTAACAAATTCAACAAATGGAACACTCCCACAAAATTAGTAGCCATTTGTAATTCCAATCCATCTTCTGATGACCGTCTTGTAGGACGAGAAACAATCGGCAACCCCCATGGTTCCATATCTCCTGACATGACGATGACACCATCCAATCTCCTCGGAGGAGAATTATTCAACCAATTAGTTGCAAATTTCCGGACTTCCCAAAGATTATTCAAATCACATTGTTCCATAAAGATCAATTCATTCCCAGTCTTATCTCTCAAATCTTCACACCATTCAGTAGACCATTCATCCACTTCTCTAGTTAAGATAATCAATTGAGCACCCAATTGAGCCATTTGCAATACAACGGATGTCCCCATTCCTTGAGATGTGGCACCGGTTACTATGTAGACTTTCCCATGCAATTTTCTTTCCCATGTATTAGATGGACCACGAGACCAATATTTGATGGCACTAGCCCCTAGGACGTACGGTAATGCCCTTTTGATGGGTTCATAGTATGGGATCTTGTCGGTTCCCTCAAATAGCGCTGTTCCAATAATGTTCAACGGCATTGCTTATGAGTGTTTGATAGTTCTCGTATGTGACACTAATATATATATTATATACTTGATTTGAAGTTGATATTATGACTTCTCATGAGGATGAGATCATTTATAGTGTGAAGGTTTTCCTCATTGTCTATGGACTTTATGTTAGTATGTTCTGTCAAACGCGTAAAGTTACGCGTCGCACACACCCAGCTTGTATTGCCACACAAATTTGTACTGTAGATTTCAACCATTAAATAAGACGAAAACAAGTAGAGGTATCTGCAATAATTATTCATGTACTATATAAATAACACATACATATTCTATATGTTTGAAGACTTACTTAGCAGTACACTATACAAGATATGTGGATATCATCCCCTTTCTTCTTATATACACAGACTACCAAAATTCGATACTGTTATTCGAACTCGAACTATCTTATCTGTAAGTCAACCAAAATGATGAGAACAGATAGCCATTGCTATGTCTTACTTAATTACACTATATAACTTAAAATGGAAAAGAAACTATTGTGTCAGACGCCTTAACGTTAGTATGTATGTATGTACCATATATTACACAGCATAACTCAGGTGTTACCCTCTGGCGGTCACATGTCAAGAAAATTTTTCCGGCAAAAGTATGAAAAATCTGAAAAATCTGAAAATTCAACTTATCTATTATCTCATCTCATCTCATCACATCACATCTCATCTCACCGCTCAAATAATACTACGCACGTATGTACTACATACTATTGCAGTAAAGTAATGTTATGTCAGTCTTTTATATAACATAAAGTTTGTAGTACCCTACGACAATCAAATTTTTACGGGTCACAGTCTTTAAGTAAGAAGACTACCTCGAGGAATATCATAATACCAAAAAATATGGACGAACAATTGATTTTCACCACAACGAATGCTGGCACCATCACGAACATTCATTCCGGAGAACAATCCAATTTAAGACAATGTACAGTCGGCTCACCCAACAGTGCTGTTCAAGTAGGTCATAAATATTTATTCGTGGCTCAAGAAGGTAAGGCATTGATTAACGTTTATAACATTTCTGGACCTCATAAGAGAGAATCCGTGGAACAAAGATTACCTCTACCTGAAATTGTTAAATGTCTTGAAGTAGTTGAAAACAATAATAGTAATGCAGCAGTAGCAGATTTCGATTTACCATACTTACTTTTGGCATCCACAGAATCAGGGAAATTATATATTTGGGAACTAAATTCAGGAATCCTATTGAATGTGAAGCCAATGGCTCATTACCAATCCATTACTAAAATTAAATCTATAATGAATGGGAAATATGTTATTACCTCTGGTAACGATGCAAGAGTTATTATTTGGCAAACAATGGATTTGATTGAACAAGATGACCCCAAACCTATTTGTATCTTGCATGATCATTCTTTACCTGTCACTGATTTCCAAGTTTCTTTAACTCATGGTGATTTTTTGTCAAATTCTGGGTTGATATTATTCACCGCCTCTCAAGATTCTACGGTGAGATGTTATGATTTAAGATTGATCGCTACAGAAAATAACAAAAAGAAGAGAAGAAAAGTTAATAATTCCACTGATACTGAAGGACAACAACAACAACAACAAAATGATGATTTAAGTCAACCGCGTTTAATTGCTACATTTTCATTACCATTCCCAATCAATTCATTATGTCTTGATCCAGCTGATAGAGCCATGTATTTAGGTACCAATAATGGATGTTTTGCATTGGATCTATTTTACAAATTGAAAAATAATAGAATTGTAAATCTTTTACAATTAAATAATGAAGATAACAAATCTAAAATTTATTCATTGGTAGAAAGAATTCCACACGGTATACCACAAGATAGTAATTCATTATATGCCATTGGTCAATTATTATGCGACAAAGTTTCCTCATCTCATGTTACAGCATTGAAATCATCGATGGATGGTACATTATTAGCTATTGGTGATTCTATGGGGAAGATCTCTATCACCGAAATTTATTCCAAACAAATCTTGAAAACCTTACAACCTTTAACAAGTGGCCAAATATCAAATGGTCCCGTTATGAATTTACTTATTGAAACACAATTTAATGACACGAAGAATCAATTAATTGGTATCATTTCCTCCTCTTCCAAATCTTCGTCTGGTTCGTCAACACAAAATAGTATGAAAATACCAACGTTACAAAGAATCATATATGATAAGGAGAAATTAGGTCAATTACATGATATTTGGTTCCAAACAGGGGAGCCAATTGGAAGCAACAACATGACGATGCAGAGTAAGATAATAACGCCATTGAATGATTTCAATGGGTATTTAAATAATATAAAATCTCAAGAACTTATATTCCAAAAGCAACAAGAACAAGGGTCTACTGAAATTAAGACAATTCGAGAACAGACCATTACATCGATAAACCCAAAGCAAGATACTACTACTGCTAACAAGGATAAAGAGATTGCCGAGTTGAAGAAGAACATAGCGACGTTGACAAGTGCATATAAGGATCTACGTGACATGCATGAAAAATTATATGAAGAACATGAAAAACTGGCAAAATAGCAATGTAATATTTAATAGATAAATCCATTTATACTTTTACGTACACTCATATATATACATATATATACTCACATCTTCATCTTCATCTCCATTGCACTCATAATCATTATATAAGAAGAACTGAGTTGAATTGAATTGAAATTTGGCCGTTATCAATGACTAATTTTTCTTTCGAAAATACGTAATATTCGGGCCCTTGTGCGGGGGGTTCTGAGCAAACCGGGCCTAAAACAGGAAACTGTACCGTAGAGAATGGGAATTATGACGAACTGCAACATCTGACTGTTTAGATAATTAAGATATCTTGATAAGAAAAGGATCTAACGTAAAACCTATGTTTGATCAAATAACTTTCACATATTTCTCATATATCTAATCAGAAAATATTTGCTGGTAATAACATCAGATTGCCTTACTTATACAGTACAACCTTCACTTTTGTTGATCGATTTTCTTTGACGTTTTTTCCTTGAAGGGGCATACACCATTAATAAACATTAACAAAGACTCAAAACCGATTATACACAAAGTTGATATTTAACTCACAAACCAAAGATAATTAATTGAACCAAATTCATAGCAGGAAAAAAAATGTCCTCTCTAACAAGATTGTTACAAGAAAAACGAAAAAATGACACTACAATCACAACAAACAACACTCCCACTGTCATTCATGAAAGTCTGCCCCAAAATCCACCATCTTTTGGTCATTCTTTAGTACGAGCCACTTCAAAAACCATTGACATATCTCATAATAGAGCTACCCCCAATATCACAACAAGTGTTACAACTGTAACACCAATAGAATCAGAAGATGATGGTGACTCCTCCACTACACCAGGCTCTTCCATGGGTGCGAAACATGATGGATTCTCCTCTAGTTTCTTAACTGCAAATTTTGCTCATACAGCTAATTTACATAGAAATCATCGTAATCAACAGCAGCATCACCCTACAAATGCCTCTCCAAGTAGTTTTTCAACAAATGAAATCTCATCTTCACCTTATACAAATGATTCTTTCAACATAAGAGGTAATTCAAGAAGATCTTCATCAAATATTCATCAATTACATTCAGGTGGAATCAAAAATAATATTCCATCTCTGTCATCAAGTATCCCATACGCTGTACCCAATTCAAACAGTAATAATAATAATGATACAAATAATAACAATGGTACAGGTAGTAGCGCAAACTCCTCATTATCATCTTCATGGTTAGATGCGTATGGTACATCGATGCCAAATAATATATCTGCAATCGATTCAAATATTATTACTTCCCCTGTGGTAAATTCTGTGGAACCAAGGTTCATAATCTCAAAGCAAAAACTTCAAAAAGCAGCTCAAGAAAATAGTACTTTCCATACTCAAAATAATTCTGTATCAAGATCAAGTTCATTTTCTTCACAATTAGGTAACTTATTCTTCTCCAAAAGTTCAAAAGATTTTCAAAATTCATATAACACAACAAATGTTACAACCAATAATCATCATCATCACTCTCCTATTTCGAATAATTATGGAAATTCAACCGCCTCCATCCCAAATATAACAAAAGGGTTTAATGTAAGTACAAATACATCAACATCAACAATCAATACAACCACCATCCCTAAACCAATAAGGGCAAGACAATCAAGTATATATTCAGCTTCACGACAACAACAACAACAGCACGTATCTACATCATTTAATAATGAACATTTTTATGGTTCACCAAATTCAATTCATGAACATAATCCACCAAGTCAAAGCGTACCAAGATCACATAATTCATCCATCGCTGACTTGAGAAGATTTTTCAAAAAATCATCATCAAGTTCATCTACCTCTTTCCAGAATTCCATAAACATGAATCAACAACAATTCAGCTCCTCTCCACTACAACCGTCAAACAATATACCTGTCGCTTCAACCAATTCAATGACATCAAATAAATCAACAACTTTATCATCCTCGGCGAATTCTTATAGCAACAATGACACAATATATTCAAATTCAAATGGCACAACTCCATTACCCTTCTCTAAGCGATACATTAAAACAGGTGATGATTTAGGTGCAGGTGCTGGTGGTTCAGTGAAATTATTTAAAAGATTAATTGATAAAAAA
Source organism: Naumovozyma dairenensis CBS 421 (assembly GCF_000227115.2). NCBI lineage: Eukaryota > Fungi > Ascomycota > Saccharomycetes > Saccharomycetales > Saccharomycetaceae > Naumovozyma > Naumovozyma dairenensis. The sequence continues at coordinate 817,571 of NC_016484.1, forward strand.
ATATTCGCAGTGAAAGAATTTAGATCCAAATTTGAAAATGAATCCAAGAGAGATTACGTGAAAAAAATTACATCTGAATATTGTATCGGAACCACTTTAAATCATCCAAATATTATTTCCACTATCGAGATCATTTACGAAAATGAAAGGATTTTGCAAGTTATGGAATATTGTGATTATGATTTGTTTGCAATCGTAATGAGTAATAAAATGTCATATGAAGAAATTTGTTGTTGCTTTAAACAAATACTTACGGGGGTTCAATATTTGCATAGTATCGGATTAGCTCATCGTGATTTGAAATTAGATAATTGTGTCATTAATTCTCAAGGGATTGTGAAATTAATTGATTTTGGTGCCGCTGTCGTTTTTTCATACCCATTCTCTAAATCATTAGTAGAAGCGAGTGGAATTGTTGGGAGTGACCCATATTTAGCACCAGAAGTTTGTATTTTCACAAAATATGATCCAAGACCCGTCGATATTTGGTCTTCAGCAATTATATTCGCATGTATGATACTGAAAAAATTCCCATGGAAAATACCGAAACTAAGAGATAATTCATTTAAATTGTTTTGTTCCGGTCGTGATTGTGATTCATTAAGTGCTTTAGTAACAAGAGCTCCAAATCCACCTTCTTATGATACATCAATGACAGAAATACCGGAGGAAAACATTCCTCTTCTCATTCACAATCGCATTCGCATGCCACTTCTAATAATGTATCTGATCCAAATAACCCACATATTGGTCCCCAAAGATTATTACATTCATTACCTGAAGAAACGCACTATATCATTGGAAGAATGATTGATTTAGCACCAGCATGTAGGGCCAATATCGATGAAATTATGGATGATGATTGGATCCAAAGTATAGAAATGTGTCACATGGTTGAAGAGGAAGAAGAAGGAGAAGGAGAAGAAGATGGACTAAAATATAAAATCATTCATGGTTCAGATCACGCTCATACTCAAGTAGATCAAAGTGAAGCTCATATTGCCGGATTAGAAAAGAAGAAAGCTAAACAAAATAACCAATCTGCCACTACGAAGAATGCAGCTGTTGCTAACAAGCATATATCATAAAAAAATGTGGTAAATGATAAAAAAAGTCATATATTTAAAGAACGGGTCACAAATAGTACTAAGGCGTTGTTGTATATTGCAACTCAATATAATGTAATATAATATAATATAATATATATGCATTGTAATTAATATTAATATATTAAGTTATTCAAATACTAATTTCCTTTTTAATTCTTCAAAGGCTACTTCCCATTTCGTTCTTTGTCTAATTTCACTAAAGAAATCTTGTATTATTTTCGAAGTTTCAGAAAAACAGGCGCTATAACATTCACGCGAAAGAGCAAATACATTCGATAGATACCAATTGTAATTGATAAAGTTAACTTAAATGGTTAAAATGCAATACCAAGGTTAGATTAAAACCAACCACTCAATTTCTTTTCCAATTCACGTTTACAAGACAACATTTTGAGATTATGTCAAGTCCCGCCAAAAATGTATTAGTTAAATTAATAGTGGGGGCAGGTCAAGCAGCTCCATCACCCCCGGTTGGACCAGCTTTAGGTTCCAAAGGTATCAAAGCCATGGATTTTTGTAAAGAATTTAATGCAAGATCAGCGAATTATAAACCTGGTGTACCGATTCCTGTGTTAATTACTATAAAACCTGATAGATCTTTCCAATTTGAAATGAAATCTCCACCTACTGGCTATCTCTTGTTAAAAGCTATTGGGAAGGAGAAGGGTCATGGACAACCTGATATTAGAAATAAGGATAGGATTATTGGTGAATTATCGTTGAAACATATTTATGAAATTGCAAAGATAAAACAGACTGATGAAAGACACGCTTTATTGGAGACTAAGGGGATAGTAACGTCTATAATCGGTGTGGCAAAAAGTATGGGAATTAAAGTTATCCCTTGAAATGAGATGAAGATACGTTTGGACGTTAAAAAAAAAATTAAACTTAACATTCTGTGGCCTGTAAATAAGAAAAGAAAAGGATCGAGAGGGAAGGTAGGTATACATCACTTTAAGTAAGTAAGTTATGGTAGAAATGTATTGTGTACTGAATATAGAAATATTAAAATATAATAAGATAATGATTGAAAGTGAATAGAAAAAAAGAGATAAAAAAAAAAGTATTCTACTATTTAAATAAGTAGAAGTATGGGGCAACGAATGACGTAAGATTAAAAATTAAATGTGGAAGAAGATGACAAAATACGACATTCATATGTATAAGATGCAATTTCGAAAATTAGTATTTCTTAAATCTTTTTTTATTCTTTTTCTGTTTTCTACGGTTACTATTATTATTATTATTGTTATTATTATTATCATTAGTATTCTGTCTGGTAACTGATGATGATTTTGAATTGCTGTTACGTGCATTAGCTAAAAATTTCTTTCTAGTATTATTATTATTATTATTATTATTATTATTGGTGTTCTTCCCATTATTTTCATTGTTCGTATTTTTTTCTTTAATGGAATATCAATGACTTTATTTTTCGGTAAAGAATCTTTCAATGGTATAGCCCTTGGTGTTAATCTTGTATATACCAAATAATAAGCGTTTGGCTCAGTCAATAACTTTAATTCTGAAATTTTATTTATTAATTCATCATCATAAGTAGCCCAAGTCCCATCAGGTTGTCTACAATGAGCAATATAATGACCTGAAGATAAAGAACGTCCTTCATGAACCACCACACTTAATAATTGATATTTAGCAGGTAGAACCTTTTTGGATGATTCACAATATTCAGTGATATCCAAATACATTGGATATGATACAGCTTGTTTCATTTTGGATGAAGTACTACCGTTGAATCTAAATTTCTTCAAATGAACAACTAATGTTTCTGGTGCTCTCAAGATAGTACTACGTTTAATTGCGTTTGTTGTCTTGTTACATTTTTCACAAACGTACCCTTTGTCATTTTTATCCACTTTTAATAATTCTGGATTGAAGAAATCACGGATAGCTTTCTCGATGGTGTATTTTCTTGCTTTTGTTTGTTTTGGAATAATTTCTTGTGGTGATTGTGAGCGTGGAATAATAGCATTTGGTTGTTGTACATTTTTTCCATTCTCGGCAATGCCATTGTCGCTGTCTTCTTCAGCATCATTACCATCATCAGAATGATGATGATCACTTTGCACTTGTTCTTGTGATTGTTGTACATCTTTCGCTGGATTATTCCTCTTACCATTAAGATCTAATGATAAATCATAGAATTCTTGTTCTGTCTTAGATACTCCACCACAAGATTTACAAGTGACAGTTTGCTCTAAGAGTCCACCGAATATATCATAAATGATTGATTCAGTCATATTACGGCCAATAGGGACAGAATTTTCTTGTAATTTTGACATTAGTGACATGAAATATTCATGAGAATCTTCCTGATTGTATGGATTCATTGACCAATTAATGTCATCCAATCTTTCTATCAATTCATTTGGATTATAGTATGCAATGACTTTTTTATTACCCTTTTTATTTGATAACCACATTCTCCTAGTTGTTTCAGCTAATGTGTATGATACTGAGTTTGGGTCTATATTTTTATATTTCCCACGTAATATGTCGAATAAATAATGTTGAACTGCAGGGATATGTACCATGGCTTGAACAGCGGCATTTGTATAACAGGTGACACCATGATTTATGAGACCTTTTGGTCTCAAATTGGCAAATACAGGGCCCCAATTTTTAATTATATTTGATGGAATTATTGAACCTTCATCAGTGATTATTTCATTGAATTGATAGAAATCTTGTAAATTTGTTGCTGGAGTGGATTTACATTCTTTTTCTGATGGAGGTGTAGATAATGATTTTTTAGATGATGGAGTTTTATGCCTTAAAGTGTGTCCATCTTCTTCGTCACTGTCATCTTCATCTTCATCTTCATCTTCGACTCTGGATTCTTCAAGAATATTGTTCTGTTTTTTATCTTGAATAGAGTTCATGTATTGTTCATTTTCTTCTTGTAATTGAATCTTTTCAGAATCAGATATTGAATCTATTTCGAGATCTTCACTATCGTCGTCATCATCACTATCATTTTCGTCGATGGAAGCTTTAGTATTTTCGCCAATTTTAAAATCTTGATCAACAGAATCATCATCAGCATCATCATCATTGTCATTATCAGAAGTGGAATTGTCAGGGGACTCAGATTGAGAAGGTGATGATGATGTTGAGACAATAGTAGAAGCCGGTAAAGAAGCAGGAGATGAGGATGAAGAAATTTGAACGTTTAGATCTAGAGTCTTCTTCATTGAGGATGATCCATCATCATCATTACTATTGAAATTGATATCAATTGGGATACCTAAATCTTCTTCTTCTTCTTCATTGCTTGAATTTTCTTGAGCTGATAATTCTGAAGAAATTTCTGAAGCTAACTGGTCAATTTTAGTAGGGTATTCTTTAGCTTCATAGTATACTTCATCTTTGGAGTCCGGAGGTGATGACTCATTGGATACATTATTATCAGTATTATTAGCAGTATTAGTTTGGATAACTTTAGATATGGAGTGTGGAGCATCGCTATTACTACTACTACTACTACTACTGGAATCATTATAAGCGTTATCTGAATCATCTTCTGATGCAGTGTCATTGAAGGTTACTGTACTTCTTTTAGAGTCAGGTAATGAAGTTGTAAGGTCGGATGCTGATGCTGATGTAGATGTAGATGAGGATGTGGTATATAAATGTAATGCTTCTGCCATTGATTTTGGTTTTACTTGTTCCTTCAATTTTTTATTATTGTTTCCACTCTTGCTTGTATTTGTATTGCCTTTGTTCTTTTTAGAAGTATCGATACTTGTATTTGTATGATTTTTTTTTGTACCGATCATTATATATGATGCCTTCTCAGTATTATTATTATTTTTAAAGTTTGAGGTTGAGGCAAAGGATGCTTCCTTGAATTGTAATGGATTATTCAATATTCTATCTACTAAAGGTTTCAGTGTTTCTCGAGAGTTCATAATATATTGTTTCTTAGTTAATATTAATTTTTCAATAATAATATCTCAATGAATTAACTTGATAAACTCTTGTTCGGCTGTTTATGCAATAAGAACAATGGAATCACTGAGCAATGAGTGCGAGAAACTTTTTTGATTTTTTTCCCTTTTTTTCCCTCTTTCTCAAATATATTGCAACTTAGAGGAGGTAATTTGGTAGACGCAATTCCAAGGTATTATTACGAAAGCTCTTAAGAATGGAGGGCTGTTTTTATTTTAATGTTACACTTTATTTTTTTCTGTAGACCATTAAATTTTGACATATATAATTCTACGTATGGTACGCTGTAGTGTTTTACGTAAGATCACTGCAGTTGGACTGAACTGAAAAAAAAATAAAAAATAAAAAAATATTCCGATGAGGCAAAATCAAAAATGCAAACACTCGTACATCCCTAATGAAGGGAGGGAGAGAGAGAGAGAGAGAGAGGACCCACTTTGTTTTCTAAGTAACGCCATCGACCTTTTTACCAAAAAAAAAAAAAAAATCCGTTACTCATCGTGCGGTTTTCGACAAAAAAATAAGTGAGGGTGTTCCGCGGTGTTCGGCGGTGTCACCTTCTGATAAAAAGGAAAAAGAAAGAAAATTTAATTCATCCTGCGAATGTTTCTGAGATCAATTGTTCGAAATGGGAAAAAAATTTTCTTTCTTTTTGTGTTTTGTTTCTCAGAGCATTACAGGGTAACAGAGAATAGCCGCCAAGAGCCCCCCCATTTGCTTTCCTAATTTGGCACACATTAGGGGTGGGCGGCTATTTCGTTTCCATTTCCATTTCTGTTAACACAACAATGCTATACACATACACATACACATACACATACACATACACATACATACAGCAGAGTCCTTCGTTAGAAACACCTTGCATTCCGAAGGGAACCCAAAGCTATCCCCAAGTTTGCCATCCTTGTAGAAGTGGGACCGCCATCTCTCTGTTTATTCACACAATATGAATAGGCAAAATGGCTCTCATCCTTTGGATTTGTGCAGATTATGTTAACACGTGTTTCTTCCAAAGACACATCCTCCTCTTGCTCAGCAACATTTACACTTGGTTCGCGGAAGGATGGCAAAGCCCATTCGTGCTCTGGTTCCAATTGCTCTCCACTATTGTCCCGATCTCTAGCTCTAGTAATACCACCAAATTCTATCAAATCTTTACTCCAATTGATAATACTATTTCGGTTTGTACCCATGTACAGTCCTTGGTCTTCAGTTAACTGAACTCGGAATTTTTGATTATCCAATTTGAAAGGTATTTGTAATTCATTAATCCTTTTGTAACCAAACCTACAATCTAATATTTCAATTGTAGCGCTATTCCTTTTCAAAACGAATAGATAATTACCATTATTACTATTAAATAATTGAACAGCCCCCTCTCTTGACGAAGAACTTCCTTTATATAGGGGAATTAAATAGTTCTGCCTTCTATCAATACTAAAAATTTCATTTTTATAACTGCCCGCAAATTGCATATTCCTCCCTAACGGTAATGAGTCACTAAAACATGAAATGATACTTTTCCGAGTTCGTAATTCAGTGGAAGTTCGAGTCCTAAAAATTGATATACTTTCTTTACGATCAAAGGAATACAATCCTACTTTATTCTTTTCAAATCCAACAAGAAATGTACTTAAACTATTCCGACCAATTTTCATAGCATAGGGAACTTCGTATTTTTCATTCTCTTCATTCATAACATTGTAATTCATAATAGAACTAACTTTATCATTAGAATCTTCACCTTCCGTATTAGTTAATCCATATAATTGGATGGGCATATTTCGAAGACCAAGTAATATACAATTATTAAATCCATTAGAGGTATTATCAGCATTGTCAAACAACGAATATAAAGGATGAACTTCACTACTAACTATGGATTGATTCTTGAAAAATCTAGTAAAAGGTACCATAACAGGTATTCCTTTTTTAATGGAAGCAAAATTCTCGTCTTCTTTTCCCTCTTCATTGTCCTCAGGTATCAAATACTGTCTAATACCATAATCATTATTAACGCTAACTAAAGAAGTCCCATCATAAGACCATCGAAGATCTTGACATATATTATCCCTTAATAACTTATCGTCAACATCATCAGTCTCATACATCGAGCGTCCTAATATGGGGAAATTATAATTCGGTACCTTTGACACTAACTTGGCCCATTCATCATCTTCTTTTGCCCAATTTTTCCTTAAATCTTTTTCTTGGAAAGTCGTACCAGTGTTACCTAATATTTCAATCCCGTTCTTAGTCTTTAAACCCATATTATTATATCCCCTGAACTAAAACAGATTAATTACTGATTGTACCGTAAGTTTCTACCCCTCCCGCCCAGGATACAATCTTTCTTCTTCCTTTAAATATTGATAATGACGTCCTTGTTTATTTTTTCTATAGTTCAAACACGCTACACACTACACGTTACATACGCGATGTTTTCGATGAGCAATAAATGAATCATTGAAATTTACAAAAACCTTCAACAATATTGAATCATTCAGTTTACAAAGGCACTTACACAACTTACAAAAAAAATAAAATTACTTGAATACTAACCTTTCATATATACTTCCATTCAAAGTCGCATCACTCTGGTAGGTGAAAAAAATAAACCAGCAACCATAATGGGATATGAAGGATTTGGTCTAGATCACATTAACCCACCACCTCATAAAAATGCACCATTTAAATCATTAACGCAAGAACAACAAGCAGAAAGAAGTGCAGAACTAATGGTAGACTTCATGACTTCATGTCCTGGTAAAACTATAATCAGTGGAGTTACTGGGTTTGCACTAGGTGGTATCATGGGTTTATTCTTATCATCAATGGCTTATGATACACCATTACATACTCCATCACCAACAACTTCTATTGCCGGTATTAATGGACAAGCTATGGTTAAACAATTCGCTGATTTACCAATGAAACAACAAATTAGATTACAATTCTCTGATATGGGTAAAAAATCATATTCAAGTGCTAAAAATTTTGGTTATATTGGTATGATTTATTCAGGTGTGGAATGTACTGTAGAATCAATTAGGGCCAAAAATGATATCTTCAATGGGTTGACCGCGGGGTGTCTTACTGGTGGTGGGTTGGCTTATAAGAATGGTCCTCAAGCTGCATTGGTTGGGTGCGCTGGGTTTGCTGCATTTTCATTAGCCATTGATCTTTATATGAAAAGTGAAGATGGGAAACCTCCAAAGAACGATTTTAATGAGTGATCAACCAATATAAAATCGAAGAAACCTTAACAGCATTTGACACATCTTTGCTGTTAGATTATAGATAGATAGACTTCTTGTATATAGTTGTAACCAAACACTTTAATTCTGATATTTTTTTAATTTTTAAAAAATATCGTTATAAATAATAATACACGTAAATGTTACAAAGTATAAGTATAATTATACATATTGTCCAATATATGAATTCTTTCGGGAATTGTCTCGCTGTCATTTCCTTATTATTTGTATGATTCATATTTTTTTTAATGTTTTCTTTAACATCCAAATTTGTTGTCTTTGATTTTTTGGATTCCTTAGTATGGTTATTGTTATGCAATAACGCTAATATCTGGTCAAGTTTAGCAGAATTCCATTTTAACTCTTCCTGAACTTTCTCTATCGCTACAGATTCATTCGATCGAAGTGATGTGAATGAAGTACTTCCTTCTCGAGGATTCCAATCATATCCATTTGTTTCTTGAGCATATACATTGGCTGAAATGGGTTCATTGAGTAGGTCTTCCTGCTTAATCGACACTGACGATATTCGTGATGTATGTCGTGAGTTCGGATCTTTCTTTGTGACATAACTGTCAACTGGAACTGTCTTCGTAAAATGGCTTGATTTAGATAAAGTTTTTAATTTATTTTCAATTAGAGGTTGATTATTGGCAAGAATCTTTTGCCATTTCATGTCCAGATGCTTCCTTTTCCTATCCAAAGTGTCAGTTGTCACTATATCTTCCTTCTTCAAAATTGTTTTTGGCTCTTCAAGCTCCTCCTCTTGGGAACTCCGTCTTTTGTGCATTCCTTGCTCTAATTTTGAGTCATTCTCTTTCTTAATATACGGAAGCGGTACAGGATCACCTAATGCCTTGCGTAATGATTGGTTTCTACTTCTTGTCCTATTTCGTACTTCAGCACTCCTAAATAATTGCCTTTGTAAGTGTGATTCATCTTCTGTTTGGTGATTCTGACTCAAAGAACCATAGCTCTTAAGTGGATGAAGCCTATATTTATCTTGAATTATCGGTATATAACCAAGATCCGCTTCATAATCTTCATCTGTTTCCTCTGGGTAACCTTTATTGTCATCCATTCGGAGGGTATCATCTTTCTCGGTTCCCCTTCTTTGAACTGCTCTTATTTCTGGTTCATTTGATAAGTAATTCAATGAACTTCCTGGATATAAATGTATATTTTTTCGCCTTTGCTTTGAACCAATTGTTTCATCAGACCTGTTTTCAAACAATTGAGCGTTAGTGTCATGAAGTTCGTGCTTGATCCTGATAGAAACATCGTCCTCATTATCATTACCATGATCTGGTAAAACTGAAGTTGAGCCATCAGAAACAGTGGTAAGAGTCGTATTGTTAGTTCCAACATCGGATTTACTCAAGTTCAATTTTCTCTCTAGGAATTTTTTATTTAGTTTCCTTATTCGTTCATTACTGGCCTTTTGTGCCTCTGTTGATGGCAAGTAATCGTTCGGTATGCCTGTATTCATTCATAAATAGAACTATATTATGGTTTATCTACTTTTCTTTCCTTTCGAATTTATCAGAATAGATGAGTACAAGAACTTGAATCTTGAATTTTTTGGAGCTTGCTAGCAGGAGAGACACCAGTATCCATCTTGGAAGTAGTTCATTTCAAGATTACTCACTATTTTGAATATTAAAGTCAAAGATCTCAGATAAATTTGTTGTTGTTTCGCGCGGGATTTCAACAGAAAGTAGAAAGGTTTCAGGCAATCTTCTTTTTCCTGAAACTTAAGCCTTAGCCAACTATTTAAGAATTATAAAGTGCAATCATACGGAACAGAGAATGAAGTAGAAAGTGTTAATGATATGATATGATATGTTATGTCGAATTAGGTTATATGTGACAGTATAAATATTATAAAGTTATATAATTATTTTTTTTTTTGGATTTTTTATTTGATTGAGATAGTTTTGGATGACAGCAACTACGCCCTAAATTATTATGTTTATTTTTTCTTAGTTGAAATTGAATGATTGGTTGACGTTAGCACCGAAACCGAAAGTGTTATTACCAGCAGTTTGTGGAGCCAATGTTTCATCGATAGCATCTTCATCTTCTCCAAAGTAAGTTTCAATGATTGAGTAAGCTTTTTCGTAAATCTTGTCATTTTCATTTTGTTGACAATTGAAAATCTTTTCCATACCACCAGCTTTTTCAATCAAATCAGCATTTTCATTAATAGTTAATCCACGAGTTTCCTTATCAGCTTCACCAACCTTTAAGATGTTTTCTAGAGCTTCTAGAGCTACTTCCAAAATTCTATTATCAGCAATTTCTAGCAAATCACATAATGGCTTTATACAATTTTGTGATACTAAATATTTTATAATTTCAGGTCTTTGTAACCCACCAGTAGATGCGTTTGAAATGGCCCAACAAGCTTCCTTCTTGGTTTTATATTCTGCAGTATCTAATAATTTAACTAAAGGTGGTATTAAACCAGCGTCTAAAACAGCTTGTATTTGTTCCACATTACCTGCAGTAATATTAGAGATTGTCCAACATGCTTCCTTTCTAATGGATTCCTTTGGAGAGGACAACAAATTTGGTAACGCGTTTAGAACACCTGCATTGATAACAGTTTGGGTTTGTAAATCATTACCTGTGACGATATTACCGACAGCTCTTAAACAGGGAGTTTGAACTAAAGTGGATTGATGAACTAATAATTCTACTAATCTTTTTGGGATTCTAGCATCAATGACAGCTTGGATAGCTTCTGGTGGGCCATCTGATAAATAAGAGATAGCCCATGAGGCATCGACTATAGTTTCAACGTCTAACGAATAAATCAATTTAGCTAGCACTGGTAATGCTAGAGAAACGATACTCCAATCAGGTTGTGGTTTCTTACCTCTACATAAGTTAGATAGAGTCCATGTAGCTGTTCTAATCAATGAAGTCTTGGTGTTATTGAATAATCCTAAGATTGGTTCCATAGCATTACACCTTAGAACGAAATCTCTATAATCGGTTGAATCACCTGCGATATTACCTAGAGCCCAAATAGCTTGTTCTTGAACTTCGATGGAACCTGTATATAATAGTTGAATGAATAATGGTACTGCACCTGCTTCTACGACTACTTTAGTTTGTTCTGAGGATCCAGATGCGATATTAGTCAAAGCCCAGGCGGCTTCTAATTGTAACATTTCAGGTTGATTTTCTTGCATGAACTCGACTAAAGTTGGGACGATCCCAGTTTGAATGACGATATCTATTGGAGGAGAATGTTCTCTAGAAAGAATTTGTCTAAATTTGACAGTGGCAGATAATTGATCTTGCATATCATTGGAATGGATTTGTTCCACCATTCTAGGTAGTTCTTGTTGTAATTGTGTCATGAATTGTTGTTCACCTACAGTATTTGTTTCATCTTCGTCTTCAGAGTCTACATCAGTAGCCGCGTTGAAGTTTCTTCTCTTTGCTAGAGTTTCATCTCTTTTGGCTTTTCTTAATTCAACTTGTTGGGTATCTCTACGACGACGTAGTTCTTCAGCAGAGAATCTGCCCTTGTTCTTAAAATTGGTACGTCTATATTCTGGAACGAATTTATTTGCTGAGTCAGATGTATCCATGATGTCTGGTATGTTTACTCTGTGTTTTATACTTGCGTAATATAGATGAATGGCTCCACACAAAGAAGTACAAGGATGAGTATTCCGCTGTTTATTAACTTCCAACTGGTCTTCATATGAATATTATCAGATATTCCTTTGAAGGTGGTTCTACAAAAAAAAAAAAAATATGATATAATTCCAATTACAATTCCAGAAAATTAAAAAAAAAAATCTGAGAGAAAAAATCCACATCGTCATGTACGGATATCTAGACAGGCATGCTGTGCCTCCAAAACATGTGACAGAAAATAATATATGTCAGCATTTCGTGAGTTTTTCAAAGTGTATAAGCACATTATGTCTCTCACATTATGTCTCTCAGAAGGTAGACATAAATGAATGATATCTACAGAAAGGTATGCAACTCTTCGTCTTGATCACAGTGTCATATTATGTCTGGATATTGAAGTTTCCAAAATATTATTAGTTACTAGCCCAAGGGTTCGATCGTTTGTTTTTCTATTGAGTTTCTATTTCAAAACTTGTGAAATTCTAATGAAAAAGAATACTTGGGTTCACATCATACTGTGCATGTTTCACAGTTACGTGTGAAAGTGTAAGGCTTAAACAATCTAAACGTATATTAAAATACAAACTTCATAAAAAAACATTAGTTTAAAACAATGAAATGGACACATTAAAAGTCATATATTTTTAAGCATTACATAATTGCATACTAAAATATAATATTACACATTATTAAATATAATATATGCTCCAGTGAAGGAACCATTTGGACTATACGGCAGGGAATTCTCAATTATGAACACACGTTGATAAGACGGGAGTAAGATCACACACATCATACTTCCCTTAAGTACGTCATAGAGAGATTTCCTTCGCCAATAAAAGGGCACCACTAGAACAATGTTTCAACAAAGGAGCACATATGTATATATGTCAGCATCTTTACTTCTTCCTTAGAAACAATACGATATACACTATTTTTCGAGATTGAATTCGGCTTTCACCAACTTTTAAAGTAGCAATCAACTTAACTTCACACACAAGCAAGTTTCATGACAAAAAAATGTATATGTAACAAAATCGAAAGGATATATGCACTCTATTGTAAACTAGAGAGAGAATTGAAAGATAAAGGGGTTGGGATTTGCACATCATTTTCTTAACCAAATATAAAATAGAGATACCACACATAAAAGTATCTCTATTTTCAAAAACATAAACATTTAGGGGTAAAGAAAAAGAAATTGAGATTATTAATTAGAAATTAAGCAGAGACACATTTAGGAGATTAGAGAATTTCAAACAAAAAAGAGGAAAATAAATTTTTATTCAATCTATAATAATAACAAAGCACCGGCAACGACAGCTGAACCGATTGATAAACCGAACAATTTCATTGAACCTTGAGATGGAGCGGCAGCATTGACAACGTTTTTATTAACGTTACCAGTATCTGTTGTATGATGATGTTTGGTTTTGTTAAATCTACCATATCTGTGAGTACCACTTTCCTTGGATTGATGAGATTTCTTGGTCTTATTGAATCTACCGTATCTATGGGTACCAGTTTCTTTAGATTGATGAGACTTCTTAGTTTTGTTAAATCTACCATATCTATGGGTGCCGGTTTCCTTAGATTGGTGGGATTTCTTGGTTTTGTTGAATCTACCGTATCTATGGGTACCAGTTTCTTTAGATTGATGAGACTTCTTAGTTTTGTTAAATCTACCATATCTATGGGTACCAGTTTCCTTAGATTGATGGGATTTCTTGGTCTTGTTGAATTTACCGTACTTATGGGTAGTATGAGTGGATGTTGTAGTAAAAACATTACCATCCTTCGTTATAACTTTGGTGGTAGTGTAATCATGGTCCTTTTTTGCTTCAGCCAAGGCAGAAAGAGAAGCTAATCCGAAAGCTGTAATTGTAGTAAACTTCATGTTGTTATTATTATTATCCTTAATTAAGTTGTTGGAGTAGTTTTCCTTTGTTCGTAGTAATGTGATAAGTTTCTAGTAAAAAAAGACTATGATGTGAAAAAAGTTCCTTTTTATTTTCCAGAAGTTGACTAATTAACTCTAATTAATGTGCTGTTTTTATTTGAGAGACGTAAAGAAACACGGAAACAACAATTAATTTCTGATATTTCAAAAGTAGCTGGTGTATTTAAACAAGAATTAAGATGAATTGAAAAAAACCAAATAAAATATATGAAGCATTTATAAATAAACTAAAAGAAAAAAATACGGATAAAGGAGACTAAACCACACATGATAGAAAAAAAGATAAAGCCCACCTTCAAAAAGCAATGAATGATTTCGAAGTTTGCGATACTTTGGTAGAAAAACAGTTCCATATTCGATGCCCATATATAAAGACGTGGTTCGCTAAAGAAGAACACCATGCCAAAGAAAAATTTTCCACTGTTTTGAAAATGGCTCAATTAGTGGAATTACGTATTTTTACCCAAAGGTTGCGTGGCATTTAAGAGGTTTCTGGGAGCTGCACTGGGTAGTCTCTGTGGACGGTCGCTGGCATTTCCTATTCGCCGCGGAATGTCGTACGCATCTTTAGGGAGGGCTTGAAGTTTCGGATAAATTTCCTCTTTGGGTTCTGTTTACTGGGAGTCGTTCCCTTTCCGTCCTTTTGTGGGTTTTTTTGTTGTGGTTTTTCCCGGTTCGGACCAAGTCGACAACCGCTCGTTTCCGCCGCATCCAGGCTAGGTCGTTGTCTACGGCGCGTCACAACTTTCATATTAGAATTGTGACATGTTGATTACTGTCATCTAAATAGAAACTAATATGGTCTTCACGATTATATGAAAGACGTATTCTCCACATACGTACGTAGAGTGTGTATGTTGCCAATAGTCATATAGTAATTGGGATGTAAATTACGCTGATCATAATATATGTGCTGTTGCCGTCATAGGTCTCATTCTTCCTTCTCTTTCTAATGGTGGAACATCCTTTTCCACTTGTTTGGCCAGGGGAACGGAACCCATGAAACCTTTGCTTTCTACCAAAGTTGGGCTTCTTAAATATAATGGATCTTCTTGATAATATTCGTCTATCACAGGGTGTAACAAGATGGTTTGTTTCTTGATTGTTAAAATACTATTGGTTGGGACAGCTATCCAATCACCTCTTTCGAAAGTTAGCGGTTCAGATGCTACCATAATAACATCTTGATTTCTATCGAGACGTTCCATTCTATATTCCCCTGGAAAAGTTTCAACAAAACTTGACCCACAACTAAAATGTAAAGATGCAGCTTCGTCAGTTTTACTCGTTATATACCTAGAAACTATCACCGTGGAGCCATCGGTTACAGCAAAATTTAACAGTGATGGCTCTACAGTTTCCATGCCATTAGACTCGTTCACTTCTTTGGTCCAATCCCTTATATATTCTATTGTTTGTAATAGTGCTTTCCTTAATGCTATGTGACCAAAGTTTCCATCTCTCTTAGACGGGTCAAATCCATTTTTATCCAAGGTGTCTAAAAACAATGCAAAACGCACATTCAGAATCTGTACTACCTTGTAAAAATTCAAATATTCATCCTTGATATGGTTTAATAACCTCCTTTTAATATGCTTGAAATTTGATATTCCACCATTATGCATAAAACATAAACTATGATAAGTGAAAGGATGACAATTGGTCTCAGACAGAACACCGTAAGTTGAAGCTCTAACATGGGCAAAAACCAAATCAGATTTGGTCTTATCAGCTAAAGTACTTAGATTTTGATTATTCCATGCAGGTGTAATAGCTTTGAAAAGACATGGTCCATCATCATTTAGTTCATCTTCCATTGGATAATATGCGACACCAAAACCATCACCATTTATTGGTCTTCTTCTATCTAATCGAAGTCGTGAATCAAAGGATTGATTGATTATAGAATGTGCTGGTTTAGTGAGTAAGTGGGATAAACGAATTGGTTCTCTTCCCTTGAAAATTAGAAATCTACACATAGTCTTATATTCCGTTGAACTTTCTCTTTTTGTTATTTGTATTGTTGCGTTTTTCACCAAAAGAGTCTAAAGCTTTCGAGACTAGAGGTGTTGGTTAAAAGATGTCGTGCACTAAAATATATTCTCGAAGTCTATTGTATACTCGATGAATAAATGTACATATATCTTCCTTAGTTCAAACCTACCAATGAATCATTCAATACCAAAAATACCTATAATCTATAAATCTTTTCAAGGGCTTTTTTACCCGCGCACGGCGAAAATGTCATAATTATAGTCAGCCACAGTTTCTTGAAAGTAAGAAAGCATGTTTATTTAGTAAACAGATTAGCTTTGAAATATGACCTCGATCATAATTCTGCAGTATATATAAGTATGTATATTAAAAACTATTAGAATAGTATAGTATGCTAGGATTGTCTAAGTTATATATTTACAATGCTAAATTATTTTATCTACGAAGTAATTTCCTTATTGACCGTGTACTTACATATGAGATGCAGCCAATGAAACGAATCAATGCGGACAGTGCAACCAACCATAATATAACGGCAAAATATGTCGTAGCTCTCTCAGACATTAACCTGACTTCAGTGGTTTGTTCAATATCGCCTTTTTTCATTGGTTTCATTGCGAGATATTCGCCAATACCACCTGTTTCCAAAACAACAGCAACAATGGCAAAATTGGTCATAACCCAAAAGATAATGACTAACGATCTGACATTAGCATAATAACCTGTCTTCTTCTCTTCAACAGATTCTGTATTCGAATTCTCATCTTCCTTTTCTTGGGCAGTTAATAATTCCATGTATTTATCATAATTAGCTTGAATTTCTTCACTGGAGACAAGAATTTCCATTTGGAAAGTACCATCTTCCTTCGTATTAATTTTACCCAAGGGTTTCTGGGCGACTGCTCCCTTAGTACCCCATGAAATATCATGAACATTACAAAAGGCATAAATGGTTAAAACGTTAATGTACGATGGACTGAACAATAGATACTGAACAAAACTTGTCAACATATGCCATGGTTGTAAGTACACGATGGAACTTAATAGATAAAGAGCATATGTGGATGCCATGGATATGATCATATCCCTAAATGCTTCTGATAAAAATAAACTGCGGAATGTAATGTTCTCTTCATTTAGTATGTTTTCAAATGATTTGACACTCATGAATATACTGCAAAATGTCATATAGATCATTAAGACAGCGAAAAATAAACATGACAGGATATAAAACTTCTCTGTACTTTTTGGTTTATTACCAAGCGATAAAATAAAAGTGGAAAATATAGAAACACCATATAACCATAAAAATACCACGGATAATACTCCAAATGGAGAACGATACGTTAATGCGATTGATAATGTTAGAATTCTGAAAACGAGGAAGAAGGAACTTAGTGAAAACCACGACATTAAAGTATTGAAAAATAAATATATAAATTCAAAGTTCAATAGCAATTTCCTCCCAATATTGTGTCCACTCGTCCATATCCTATAGAAGTGGCAAAATGAGTAAATACTAGCGAAGAGCGACCCATTTAACCATCTCCTTCTTTGTAAAATAAATTCAGGAATAGTCTCTGGAACATCAGTTGATGCAAAAGCACTCTTGGAATATTTTAAAACCCAGTTACTATGTTTCTTTGTAACAATTTCAAAACATAAGATACGATCTTCTGCCAGGTACATATTTGATGAGAAAAAATGGGTTCCTTCTGATTCAACGGTTTCACCATAAAAATACTTTTGTAGCGGTTCACCTCTGACAGCATCAAATCTATAAGCAGAAAACGCACCGGGTAAAACGGTGATAAACCCAAAATTTGATTCAGTTGTCTTATCCAAAATATTTGACATTTTATATTCGAAATTTTGAGACGCCACCAATGGATTCAATAGTTTTGTGAAGTTTTTCCCCAGGTCAGCTTTAATTTCACCACAAGCACCACCAACATTAGGTGAACGGAACTCTCTCCATAATTGATAAATGGAATCTTTCCCTGGCATTGTACCTGCATCCAACAATGTAACCACGTTAGGTTGTAATAGTTCAGCAAACCCTTCAAAAGCCCATCTATGAGAATTAATTTTCTTCTGATTTTGTTCTTTTAAACAAAACATTAATTGTATCGGCACAGTGCTTGAGTTACATTCCAAATCGATACCAGTTTCAGAGTTAACATTAGTAATGTTACACATTGTAGTATGTTCATAAACGTGCATTTGAACTTTTTCATCATTAATTTCATCCTTAGCGAACCCATCTTGATAGCAACCTAATGAACTCATTAAAGCTAATGATTTAGGGTTAATCTTGGATCTACCATCTGATACAACACAAACTACGATTTTTTTCCATGCATCCGGACCCCATGTACTTGAATGTGTTTTCTTCACCATGCATTTGACATTATCCATTACACCTTTTAAAGTCCTCCCTAAGAGGATATGATCCTCATTATACATTGTGATAACTATGAATAATTCCGTTGGTCTCGGGGTCAGGTATTTTAATTGTCTAACGGTAAAATTTTTTTGAAGTAGATGGTTCGGTTCACACGTTACAGCTTGATATCTCATGAATTTAAATTCATTGGATAACGAATCTTGAGCTGTTGAATAACGAGAAATCAAAGTTTTACTGATCGGAGAATCAAAAATAAAATTACCGTTCCATAATTTAAATCTACGTAATTGAGTTGCTGTACGTTTTGGTAACCATCTGTTACTATCATTTCGAGGAATGGATTCATCTAGTAAATTTGATTGTGAAGTTTGTGATAGAGATGATGAAGAGTTTAAGGATATTGCTGATTTTGAAGTGGTATGTAATCTAATTTTGTCTATAGTGTTTGCGTCTTCATTACTACTATTATTATCTTCTACTTCATATTCCCCTAAATCTCTGTGTGATAGCATAGGTGGCGGTATGGCGCTTGGTATCTCTGAGGATAAGGTAGTAGTTCTTGTATAAGGGTCAACAATTTCACCTTGATTATTTAAGTATGAATTGATTGGGTAATCGTCCCCATGTTGATCTACATAGATTGCTTCAGGATCTTCATTTTGGAAATCTGAACTTGGATTTTGTTGTTGCTGATAATGGTACTGTAATGGGTCATCATTAAGTATATATTGATTTTGCTGTTGTTGTAAGATTGGTTTCGAGGTTAAATTTTCATCAAAATTATCAATACTTGAATTCATACTTACAGATGACCTTCCATTATTTTCAGGACTGTTTGATAAATTATGGTTATAATACAAATCTTCGTCATTGAAATATTGATTTTGGTTGTGATGCCTTGGGTGTTCTGGGAAGTAGGACGCTTGAGGTAGTGTAGTTGCTTGTGTTAGATCCGGGGTTGTTTGAATGATATTTATAGAAGGTATCTCCTGTTGAATCTGATTTTGATTTTGATTTTGATAGGGAATGTTATTATTTACACTGTCAACGTGAGGGACAAATATATCTGTATATTGCTGGTTCGCTGTTCCATTCTGGGCAGCTGGAGGGGCGGGACGAGTATTGATAAAATTATCATAGGTATTTGATTGTCCGGGGGCCTCGAACTGTAGAGGTTGCACAGGTATATATGAATGAAGGTCTGTACGTATTGCTTCTGTGGGTAAAATATGATTATTCAATTCGTAAGTCTCTTCGACATTGTCATTAGACGAGTAACCATTTACTTCTCGTTGATGTTGGTACTGTTGATCATGCTCTTCATATCCGTAAGCTTGGTTCGGTTGGTAGGAAGTGTCGGTATTGTAAATGTCTTGGTTTCTCGTAGGTGTGTTTTGATCGTGTTGGTAGTAACCGT
Source organism: Naumovozyma dairenensis CBS 421 (assembly GCF_000227115.2). Classification (NCBI taxonomy): domain Eukaryota; kingdom Fungi; phylum Ascomycota; class Saccharomycetes; order Saccharomycetales; family Saccharomycetaceae; genus Naumovozyma; species Naumovozyma dairenensis. Next base: position 837,351 of record NC_016484.1, read on the forward strand.
TTCCATTCGGATCGTTATGATTGTTATTCATGTTGGAAATTTCTCGACTTCGATATAGTACAACTACTTTAGTTTTTTTACTAACAAAACGACTTGTTTAGCAAAGATGATCTTGTATACAATCAAACAAGTGATAAATAATTGACTATCCTCTAGCGATTTTGGAAGATCAAGTAAATTCAAGACAGAGATGGCAGAGTATATAAATAGAAATGGACAGTGTAAAGAAAAGCTTCAAAGAATTTTTGAATCAAAAACGAAACGGGACGCGTTTCGGGGCTGGGAATTTCCTCTTCAGGAAACTAAATTAAAAAATTAGCGTGGCTTGTGCGGCCTTGTCTCTGTGGGGAAGGCTGAGACATCCAGATAGCCGCCCAGCTAAATATATTCATTTATATATATATATTATAGTTTGCTCCCTGACTATTGCAGACTTTGTTACGTACTGTGTTCTTTTTATGAATAGTCATATATAGTATAGTCTATTGATTAAAGCACAATCTGTAACTCTATGTGCCTTCATTGCAGCCAGTTATTAATGTACTCCGTGCCATCGCCGCTTTCTAGGTCATTGATTCGGAGAGTGCTTTGTTGATATATATAATTTCGCTTGATCTTGTCTATGATTGTTTCTTGTAATCCACATTGAATTTGCGACATATTCGTCGAATTAGTTAATAACGTCCTTGCATTTTTCTTGAGAATTTCTAAGGTTCTATTACCGTTCTCATTATGTTGATTTTCTTGTAACATTATATTCTTCTTTATTGACCATCTACTCATTTCATTATCAGCTGATGTGTTTAAGATCAAACATAATTGGAAAACAGTTTGACTTAATTCATCCCCATGCGCCATCGATGCTGTCAGCTTAGAACGTTTTTCTGATAGAATACCCTTATTTTCGTTTAGTAACTTGCTTAAAGCAGTCGATAGTTTCCATTTAATAGAAAGTTCTTGTTCATTGATTGTGGAAATTGCTAGTTGTAATACATCTATCTTAACTGATAACAGGGACCCTTGGTCTCTTGCAACTTGGGTGGTACTAGATAACAATTCCTCCAATAATGATAGATCATTTTGTAAAATGTAAGTAATCCCCTTGATTCCTAATTTCGTTGCTTCCAGTTCTGACAATTCTAAACTATTATCGTTCGTAAAATAAGTGAAAAGATTCGTGGTGGTTATCATATCGTCTAGTTGAGAACAGAACTTCAATACGGTATCTAAAATATAGTTTTTCTGTATTTCGTTGATTGTATTACTTGCATTTTGTAATATCGTTTCTAAAACTGTTTCGGCGAATTTATACGCATTTACGAATACCTCTTGAATCGTTGTTGTCGTTATTTGGTCTGATACCTCCATTATCTCTGTATCATTTTCTAAAAGGTTAGTTCTTACACCAGATCCATCTCTTGAAGGGGGCTTATCAGTTGGTGATAATTGTTGAAATCCAGTGGAATCAGCGTCTGAATTATCTGCTTCGAATAGTTGCCTATTCTCCTCCAATTCATTCAATTGAGACCTGATTAATTCTTGGGTCAAAGTGATAAAACGCGGTAGTAATTCAATAAGCAGAGCTCCAGTAAGATCAGACGATTCCAATAAGGTAACATATGCTGTCAACAAATTGAACTTATAATCCCATGTAATTACATTAACGTCATTGAATCTGGTTAAACCTTCTTCAAAATTGGAAACAATTTCTTCAATAGGTGAAATCAAACATTCAAGGTTTGATAAATCATCGGTCGACTTAATAAAATCAAAAACATTAATATAACCATTATTATTTGTAAAATCTGTGAATATCTTCAATAATAATCTTGTTTTGTTGTAATATACCTCGAATGATCCCATAGTCGTCTTATCAGGAGCTTGACTCAACGCATAATCGTAAAATTCCATAGCCTTTATGTAAAATCTTAAAGTTTTCTTCAAGTCTGATAGTTGCCACCTTTCAGCTTGTTCTTCTAATTCTGTTGCTTCTATATAATAGTCATCTTGAGTAATCGGTTGTTTCTTAGCATGTTTCACATGGTTTTGTTTCTTTTTCGATATAAACCTAGTTCTGTTCATATCTGTGATTTATCTTGACCTCTTTCGATCATACTTATAGTTGTGATATGCGGAATAAATTGTTCATTATTAGTATTTCTGTTTGTACTAAGTGTATGTATGTATGTATGTATGTATATTCTAAGTGTGTCCTAAGTCTTACGTATACCGGGTAACATGCCAGGTTTTGTATTCAATTTTGTTTTCTTACTTTTCGTTTTAATAGAAATTTCATTGTCGTGTCGCACACAAAAGTGCTCTTTACTGTGGCCTGCATTTTCCTCTGACTTTAAAAAAGTAGGTGATGCAACTATGGTACGGCTGGACCGTCATGAAACAGAGACTTGAAACCAAATATGGTATAGACTCTGAAATTAGTAGTGATAAAAACAAGAGGTAAATTAATTTTTCTAGAATAGCGCATACTATTTTATTATGTCACTATATGATTATGATAATTACCTTTAAGTTTTTTACCGAACTTTTGTTTTATTAACTTACCTTCAAAATCTAACTTGTGAACAATGGAACCCATGTTAACCTAGCTTGATTAATCATAGAGCCCACTGCGTTTATGACACCATTCTAAGGGAGGTCATATTTCAGGGGAGGGGAAGTCTCCGGAAAGCGATCCGTTTTCGAAAATGCGGCTGTGCAGCACAAAGAAGGCAATGGAGGAGGAGGGGAAGCCAAAGGGGTCTTGACATATATGTGTTAGAATATATGTATGGTAATATCTCCCCTCTTCTTTTACCTTCCCTCGTTCTCCTATACCACACCATGTAGTCAAAAAGAATGGGAGATGGGGAATTTGGACAGTTACGATTCAACGACTTACTTTTAACATAACGTCAAATTGTTGTTGCAGAAACTCTGGACAAGCTATGTAAGGCTGGGATAGATCAATACTGGCTCCTTAAAATACATATCTCAACATATAAATTTAATAACTATTCTTCTTAACTTCTAGTTTTACTCATGGATATCGAGTATCTTTTAGTAACTATGTAACAATAATTACAATTATACAAACAAAACGTATTAACAAACAATTACAATCATAACTAAACAAAAAGACAAAACAATGAGTTATAAAAGGTTCGTTCAATTTTTACATTTATTTTTTTTACTAGGTGCTGGATTATTAGTATTCTTTTTAATCCTTTCAGGAGCTAGAGAAACTGGTGTTTTAAAACATTTCTATTGGTTCCAAGCAACTACATATCTAATGACTGATGAAGGTAACATGACGCGTTGGTACAACTACAGATATTGCAGCCTCTCTTGGTTCGCAAACCAACCAATAAATTGTTCTCCAAGTGCTGCGGCAACACCTTTCTCTCCGTTAGATAATTTTGGTTCTACAAGGTATATTCCCTCCTCCTTCGTTGATCATAGAGATACTTATTACTATTTATCTAGAGTCGGCTGGGCAATGCTTCTAATTAGTCTATTTCTAATAATAAGTACTATTATTCTTTCAATAGTACGTTTATTCATGATGAGAGATCGGATAGTCTCTAGAATGACTGTTGTGTTCCATTGGTTATCATTCTTCTTTATCCTATTGACTGCTTGCTTGTATACTGGTTGTTACGCAAAGGCGAAAAACGTTTTCAATAATGCGGGAAGAGCGGCGAGATTGGGTCCCAATAATTTCGGTTTCCTATGGACTTCCGTGTTTTTATTACTACTGACTTCTTATCTGGCTAGTATTTTGTCAAGTTCCGCATTGGATGATGTTTGGGCTGTTAATGTTGTTAAGAAAAACCCTGAAAATGGGCAATTGTCTTCCAAATGGAGATTCTTCGGAAGAAAAAATAATAGAAATAAGGATAAGGATCTTGAAAATTTTCACGATGATGATTACACTTCTATCGATGGAGAAACGGCAGCGGGTACAGCTTCTGGAAATGTTATCCTTTCAAATTCTAACCAGGCTAATGATAATGAACCTAATTCTAATGTACAAGTGCAAAAAGAAGTTACTAATGTTGAAGGAAATAACTTAATTTCAATTCCAGAACAACAGATACTATCAACCCCCGGCTATGCTTATCCTGTGGAGGAAGAAGAGGAAGTTGATGATGTAATTATTACAGATCCACGTTCAATTAGAAGTGACAATAGCAATACAAAAGTTACCACAACCTACTAAAAGTTAAAAGTTAAAAGTTAAAAGTTATTCTCATTTTATCATCAACAAAACACACATACACCTAGTTTAAATACCCTAATTTTTTTTAATTGCTTAATTCATTTCTTAATAACTATTTTTACTAACTAATACGAAATCAAAATTAAACTGAATATTTAATATATCTTTCCATTTATGGTTAATGTAGTGACCAAAACCAAAACGAAAAACCATTCGGTTATCACGACGCTGAAGATTATGCCAGGATTCTAGGTGAAGGACAAGCTGCTGAAAATTATGTACAACGGCCCAAAAAGAATTCCAGTTCAGCACATCCAGAAAAAGGACCATCGTCATACCATGGCCTAGAAAAGATAGTGGATTCAATCCCAGCAATGGAAAAAGGCGGATACAAACCTGATGATGAAGGTATTCATGACAAACCACATGGACACAATCATGTTGGAATCTTGCCTGAAGACTGTCCTGGGCCAGATCTATTACATTTAAAAAAAGGTGAAATTGGTATCCCAGGCTGTGGTAAAGCATCTACTGAGCAGGATAAACTACCAAGACATTTAAAGGATTTTAATGCAGATGAAATGGTGGAGGCTCAAATGAACGAGAACACCATTCCTGCCGGTTGTCAAGATACCTCTATGAAATCTTTCAGTCCACAAATTGAACAATCTATTCCTGGTGCTGGCTGTCCCATGGCAAAACCACATCATATTGAACCATGGAGTAACCCATCTCAAGCAACAACAGCAACAAAGGGGAATTCGAATACATGTGACATGATTGAGTCTAATTTACTTTCAAGATCAAGATCAGATAATGGTAATGATAATGATGTTAAAGACTATGGCTTTGGTTCAGGTGATCAAAGTCAAGGGTATGAATATCAAACGCCAAGGTCTGAACAACGTAAAGAACCTTCTCATGATCTCAGTAAACAAACACATGGGTTGAATATTGTGGATAATTCATATGAACCAATTTCTAAATGAGTTTATTCTGGGTGTACTACTATGTGAAGACTTCTGTTAAGTTTATATATATATTTAATTTATTTATTGATTTCCTCTATATTCTTTAGTTTTTATTTAACGTTTTTCTTCCCTATGATTACTACTTTCAAAAGCAAACCCAACTTTCCAAATTGGTGATATGTTCTCTTTTTTTGAGCTATAATAGAACGACTCCCCTTTGTCCGAAGAGGAACCTTTTTTTGACGAATAGCCGCACAACTCCTTATTGTGAATGGCGGCGATGGGAACGTTTCGGAGTTTTGTTAGAGCCCCCAATCCCAATAAAAACTGATCTGTCAAATGAGCTAGAGAGAGAGTTTCACCTAATGTTCCATTTAGCTTTTTAGTACACAGTTTAAGCGATCTAGGTTGTAACTGACTGTTACCACTTTTGTTTTTTGGAAAGGTGTGGATATCATACCGTTGGCGAAGGACCACTAGTCTATACCTAACCAAGATATGAAGCAAGAATTGGTTAAAAATAAAAGACGTTCGAGACGTCAATCAACGAAAGATAATACGAATGAGAATAAGATTGAAAATACTTCTTTAAATACTATTAATAATAATAATAATAATAATAATAATAGCAAGAAGAAAAAGAAAACTGAATTCCAATTTAAAGTGATTCCAAAGCCTACTAAGAGTCCTAAAAAATCAGTAGAGTGCGGGACTCAAACTCTACCTTCGATTTGCGTATCCTTTGAAAGCATTTTTATCTCAGAGGAAACAAGAAGAAAAAGTGTTTGTATTGGATCAATAAGTGAAGGTAGATTGTCCAAAAGGGATTTAAAGGAAGTTGATGAGAAACGAAGGTTTTCTGTAGGTGACGAAGGCTCTCGGATAGTTTCAACTGAGATATCAAAGGAAGGGTTGAGTTCAGAAGTTGCAACTGCTGATATCAATAAAACAGTTTTAGCTTTTGAAGATAATTATGATAAAAACGTTCTAAAAACTATTCAGGATTTGCAGGAAGCATATACTGAGCAAAAGCGACATGGTAAGAATAATACCGATTTACCTGTGCGTATTAATGAAACTAATACTTCATGGCCTTTAGTACCATCTTGTTGCAAAAGTAGGTTACATCAATAATAAGAATAATAATGATATTATTATAACCATTCTATTTCATTATAGCTTTGTATATTTTGAATACGTACATATTAACTTTGATTAAAAGCTTCTTTTCATTGAAATAGACATTATAGCTATTTGTTACTGATTGCGTTGCTCAAATTACACATACATATATACACTTTTGGACCCTCTTAACTTCAGATATTAAGTTTGTTGGCACAAAATATCAAAATTGAAGAAGTAAGGTCGGGCCTGAAAGTGATTTGAAATTTATATTCAATAGTAATTTTGTCAACCAAGTGGAAATAAGACATAAATAGCCTTTGGAAGTTATAAGGGACGTAGTCTCTTATAGGGTAAAGAGGGAGTTTTCCAGAACCTGGAAAGAAGTTGAAGTACCTGCACCAATAATCAACTTGTCTTACTCCAAAGTCAAAAATAAAACTTATGTGGTTATGTGCTTCTACTTCCCCAGGGGTGTCACACTTCCCTTTAGAATATTAAACCATAATGTGACGTTTTTAGCCCGTAGTTACCGACGCGTTGGCGTTTTTTTCTCCGATAAGGTAATAAGTTTTGTAATTTCTCACGACGAAAATAAGAGCAGAACACCAAAACAACAAGGAAGCGAAAAATAGTTTAATGTCATTCAACTAAGATAGTCTTACAAGTTAGTGGCTCATTTTAGGGTAATTCAAACAAGGTTACGCTCGAAAACCTTCCACAAGTACCACTACTAGTTCAAAGGTGCAATATTCTCTGTGTATACCATGCAAGATAATAGCTATCTTTTCCAGAAACCGTTTAGCGTCAGTACAGAAAACCTGTCCTTTACCGCTGTTCATAATTTGTCACCAAACCAACAAGCTAATTTAAAATTGAACTCGACGTCATCAATTCGCAGTAATAGCGATACTAATATCAAGTTTTCTGCAACCAACGGGCACACTCCTAGCATATTATCAGACAATATGAATTCTTCTGCTTACTTGTCGCAGTTAGTTAACAACAACTCATCCCAACCTGATGTTACAACCGATATTTCAGGAAACAAAATTGAACAACATTCATATATAATAAGGCTGTCTAATTTACCTAAAGATCTTTCAGAAAGAGAAGCATACGCGATCTTTGCCCTTGCAGTAGAAGTGAAAAGTATTGAACTAATTACTACAGAAGAACCTCATTCAACAACTAATAAGAAGGATGACTTTCACAAGGTTTCAGGACCCATAGTCGAAGCAAAATTCGATTCGTTGCCTTTAGCGCTCCAATACTCATCAATATTAAATATGAAACCGGATTTATTCAATCCCGAATTCCCATGCCATTGTAAAGTTGAAGTCATCGATTCTTCAACAAATCAAAAGATACTAATAAATAGAGAAAGTGTAGCAAGCCAACAATTTCCCCCATCACCACTTGCAACTAAAAATCCAAGACTTTCTCTTCCCGCATCATCTCGTTTCTCCTTTACTGATCCATTTTCTTCAACTGATTATAATCAATACCCACCTCCATCTTCTCAATCACAAACATATGGTCAACATCCAGTAAAATCAAACGAATTAAGTCAATCTTTCCTTTCACTAGAAAATAAAGACATCAATGAAAGTATATGGAATTCCACAGGGATGCCATCTAGTATAAATGGATTTGCAAGCTCATCTAAACCGGCCACGCCTTCAATGGAATGGGGGAATGCGTCCTCTACAAGAAGTCAGAGTGTAGCATTCTTTTCACCTACGTCAACTCATAATATGGCCATGCAAAACGGTCCACCTGTACAATCAAATTTAGGAATGCCACCTATCATGCCTATGGCGAATGTACCTACTCTACAACAACAGCAACAACAACAGCAGCAGCAGCAAGAACAACAACAAAAACAACAATCATTATCCTCGTATAATTCATTATCTCACTTAAATGATTCAAATACGCAACCAATGGTGAATAATATTATGCATGCCCCTCATCATCAGACGTTCATTCCAACTACCAATCTACAAAATGTACCCAATACCATCAGCTCGGCAAATGTTAATGGAGGCTCTACTTTAATGAATGAGAACGATAATATGAATGTACCGATTAATAATAGCAATGCTTTAAAGGGTCCGTCATCATCATCGTCATCATCAAAAGGTCCTCAAGTAGATTTATCATTACTAGCAAGGATTCCCCCACCTGCTAATCCTGCAGATCAAAATCCACCATGTAACACATTATATGTCGGCAATTTGCCCGTGGATTGTACGGAGCAAGAATTACGACAACTATTCTCCACTCAAGAAGGTTTCAAGAGATTATCTTTTAGAGTGAAAAATAATAATTCAAATAACGTTATGTTAAGTAATAGTAATTCTGCTGCACATGGACCAATGTGTTTTGTTGAATTTGAAGATATTGCTTATGCGACGAAGGCTCTCGCAGAGCTTTATGGAACTCAACTACCGCGTGCCACACCAAGTAATAAAGGTGGGATTAGATTAAGTTTTTCTAAGAATCCACTGGGAGTTAGAGGCCCAAATAATAGGAGAAATCAAACTCAAACGCAAATGCAAACCCAGAATCAGAATCCAAACAATCTAAACTCATTGCCTGGGAATACTGCATCTGGGACAACGTTGAACCATTTTATTTATTCTAATAAGGCAGCTACTTCAAGTTTTACGAACATTCATTCTTAACGGGGGAGGAAAAGCCACTGTCATTTTTCTTTTCTTCTTCAAACGCACTATTGTCATTTCATTCTCGAACACTATTAATTAATCCTCTTTCTATTTAAAAAAAAATTAAAAATAGAAAAACATAAGCATATGATATTCTCACTTCACCAAATTGCAAATATTAAAAAAAATCAGCACGTCCGCCATTCTAACTTACTAACTAATTTTCATCTTTTTTCCATATAAATTTCTTATTTTTGTATTATCCTGTTTTTTCTATCTACCCGCCTACTTCCTCCTATCTATGATATATTATATAAAAATATACATGAATATAATTCCAAATTTAATTTATTATAATATTATTACGAATCAAGAGCAGTCTGGTACATAGATTTACCAACGCACATTGGTCAGACATTTAACTTATCTGATGTTAGTCTTCTCATACGCTGGTAGTTCAAAAGTTAAGGAAACCATTGTTATGGAAACCCGTTCAGCGCGATTATCAAAATTTTTTGAAATCTGTCTTACGTACGTTAAAGAGATCGATGAATATAGATGGAAAAGTCATATAAACATTTGAAATATCAGATGATGAGAACTCAAAACAAGATCTTTATTATACTGGGCATTGTTACATTCATAGGTAGAATCCAAACTGTAGCTTTGATATCGTGTTAGCTTCTCAAATAATAAATATAATATACATTTTTTCCCAGGAACTCCATTCTAGCCTTCCAGGTTTTTATTTAAAGCATCACAGCACAGATTTGACTTGCTCGTTTATCTTAAATTGAGAACATTTTTTGCTGCACTACACCATTATTATTGATTGAATCACAATAGAAAATATATGGAATGGATAACCTTGATTTTAGCCCATTGATTCTTGAAAACCAACAACCTATTACACTCGAAACTTCTACCGCCAACAACACCAATACAATAACTCAACCTATAATGCATCATCAGGCTAAATTAGATGTGTTCATTATTAGAGGATACCAATTACTTTCCAATGAATCCATTATAAATATCAACTCTTACGTCACGAACTCTCCTCAAACCTCTAACAATACACCCATTGGAAGCTCTAATTTTATGGCTAATAATGATTCTTCCAGTATCAATGTCATCGATGCCATAATGAACGGACCAGCAACGACCGCACTAGATAATAACAACAACAATAATAATAATAATAATAATAATGTCGCAGATCAAAAGAGTCCCACGAACCTAAGTATAAGTCCGGCAGGAAGTAGTACTAATAACTCTAATAATAACAATCCTACATCTGGTAATCAATATTCTCAATTATTTATCACATTATCAAAATTATATACAGCATTTTTATCTACTCAATTACCTGAAGAAAGATCAACATCACCCAAGTCAGCTATTGAATTATATCAAAGGTTTTTACAAATTATTAAAGAGTTGGATCTAAGTTTCGAAGTTAGTCCCAATAAGAGATATTTCAATCGTTTAGATGATGGACTATGGCAAATTAAATCAGAATCAGAATTAAGCACTGATGAACTTTGGCAACAAATATCTATGAAGATTTTACAAGTTTATGATCCTCAAAAGGGTACAATATTAAATTCAAATCGTAATAATAAAAAATCAAATAATAACAATAACAATAACAACAATACGACGGTAGTAACTAATACAACGACAACTAATAATTCTACTATGACATCACCGACTGATTTGATAACAAATCCAATAGTAGGGATGGACGTGAATTCCATGTCAACGAGTATTGACACCAATGTGCCAGGAATACTTAATTCATTCCCTAATACTAGTACTATTCCTAAGGAAATGCTTCCAGTGACTAATCCACCTGTGACAACGAAATCGAAAAGAGGAGGTGCAACGAGAGGAGGTAGAAGGAAAGTTACCAAGACAACTCGAAGAAACAACAAAAAGGAATCAGTACAACCAACAGCGACAAATAATATGTCTAATCAACAACCAATGACAAATTCCAATATAACTATGAATACTTTTGATTCTTCTTCTCTGCCCCAACAGTTACAAAAACGATTACAAACTATTTCACAGGATGTGAATTCACGTTCTTTGAATGGTTATTATACTCAGCCTACTAGTCCCGGTGCGGGTGCATTTGAATTTGGATTAATGGATAATGATTTATATCCAAATTTTAATCCAATGAATACAAGTACCAATAATCCGAATATAGGAGGAGGGGGAGGTAATACGAATTCTTGGAAACGAAGGTCACTAGGTTCGTTAGATGTGAATACGTTGGATGATGAAGCTGTTGAAGAATTATTACAATTGACGAATTCAAATAAGAAATCAAGGATGAATCCTATTGATCCAACTCCAAATAATAATGAATCAACCAATGGCATGAATGGCAACAACAACAAAAACAACAACAACAACAACAATACCAGTACTAACAATAATAATATCGATAGCAAAATTAATACTCCCGATAATAATAATATACGAGTTAACTCTGTTCCGGAGATGAACAATAACAATAATAATGATAATACTAATGAGCTATTTGTAGATTCTATGATTAGACAATTGAAGAGTTCTTATGATGTTGTAATGAGCGAGAAGGACCAAAGGATAAATCAATTGGAAAGGGATTTGGAATTACAAAGACAAGAGACGCAATGGTTAAGGAAAATGTTAATTGAAGATATGGGATGTGTCCGTAGTCTACTGAAAGACATAAGGAAGTGAAAGATTGACTTTAATACGTTTCTCCCTCTATTTATGTAACGTTAAGTATCACTTTTCTTTACTATTTATTTTCAGACAGTATGAGGAATAAATTAATGAACTAATGATAGACAGCACTTAAGTAGTAGCAAGTCTTTGAACTGTTGTGGAATGTCGTTTTAGAAACTCCTTTCAACGCCATTGTATGGTCAAGATTTTCATGCGGTGAAATAATTCCTCGGATCTGAAAAATTTGATAGTGAAATTATTTTTCTCAATCAAACTCAAATTTAAGGGATAATCATCTGATAGTTTTGCGAAATTGAAGATATATAATTGTTATAAATATTCTTCTCATTCGAGAACTAGGTAATCTGATACTAACTAATAATTTAAGTTAGAGATCTTAAATAACCTATACAGATAAGGCGAAAAACAAAATATAAGTAAATAGTAAAAAAAATGTCAATCAAAGTAGTATCATCAAAGTTAGCAGCAGAAATTGATAAAGAATTAATGGGGCCACATATCGGGTTTACCTTACAACAATTAATGGAATTGGCAGGATTTAGTGTGGCTCAAGCGATAACTCGTGAATTCCCAATAAATAAAGCAGATCAAAGTTTAAGAAAGAAAAACGTTTTCGTCATTGCTGGTCCAGGTAATAATGGTGGTGATGGGCTTGTTGCTGCTAGACATTTGAAATTATTTGGTTATAATCCTATTGTTTATTATCCAAAGAGATCTGAAAAACAACCATTTTACAAACAGTTGGTTAATCAGTTGGATTTTTTCAAAGTTCCACTTTTATCTCAAGAGGATAATGACAATTGGATGGATTATTTGAAAGAAGAAGATACGGTATGTATAGTTGATGCCATATTTGGGTTTAGTTTTAAACCGCCAATGAGACCACCATTTCAAGATATCGTTGATAAATTGGTTGAATTAGAAGATAAGATCCCTATTGTTTCAGTAGATATTCCAACTGGATGGGACGTTGATCAGGGTCCTATCACTGAACGTTTCATTTCACCTAGTTTATTAGTTTCTTTGACGGTTCCTAAACCTTGTTCTACATTTATTAATAAGAAGAAAACATCTCATTACATTGGCGGTAGATTTATTTCAAGAGAGTTTGCAAATAAGTTTGGATTTGAACCATTTAATTACGAATCGACAGACCAAGTGCTGAAAATTTGAAGTGGAAAATTAATGATAACTAGATATTCTATAATATTTTATAATATTAATAATGATAATGCATAACTGAACGCTACGAATCAAATACATGTTAAATTTGGGTAAATGAAAGAGAAAAAATTAGATGTGCAAATAAAAATTGATCGATCTATGGGTTGCTTCCCATTTGTATCTCATTAATGAAACAGTGTAAGATAGCAAAATTGATAAAGAAGAGAAGTTTTTTTACTATAATATCTCTCCCCTTTTCCTTCAAGCAAATGCCTGCGGTTGCCTTGACTGAATTATTAAAAAAATTTGGGTTAAAATTAAGCAAGCAATTACTTAAGATTAATATTCCATTATCAGTATCCATCCATATCCCACTTATAATGACATCTTGCTGTATAATTTTGGCCCTCTTTTTGTTTGCAAAGAATTTACTCATATTCTTTAGAGAGTTGGTAAATTTATCTATTGAATTTCCTTTACCCTTTTGATAAAGGAAATATCTTTTCATAAAAACCCTAGGTAAATTTTCTAGGATTCTATTGAGTTGAGAAAGAAAGGAAGAAGATACAGATATCATTGGAGTCAAATTTACCCATCTTAGGTATCTAATTGATAATTCTCTAAGTGTAGTTTCCACGTATGATTCAATTAAAAAATACCAATTCGAATATATTTTTGATCCATCATATTCTTGATATTTCTTTAATATACTTTTGAAATAATGATCGTATTGTAATATGATCTTGTTCCAGTTCCTGTTAATTGGCATTGAAGAATCTTGAACACTTAAAGCTTGTGGTGTTATGATAATTTTTACCATCTCAATGGATGTTTTCTTTTTATTATCTCTTTCTTCTCCCTCTTTCTCAGTTTCTTCATCTTTGAAGACCATGGTGGTACCCTCGGAAATCGTTGAATCAAAACTATAATCAGAAGAGGTAACAACCCTATTCATGTTCTTCTTGTGGAAAAATGATTCCATTTGAAAGATCTTATTGACAGAGTGACATCTCTTGAATATTTCAAATGGTTGAGATGCCTTATCTGTGGTAGTTAATTGAAACTCTTCCATTTTTAGAACGGATTCCAAAAAATCCAAATTAGATACAGGTGTATCGTTATCAATATAATTTTTCTGTCTTAATTTCAAAGGTTCGATTTTGATGGGAAAAGTAGGAAAGTAAGAAGTACCATTCGGAATCATTGTAATCTCGTTTTTCGACTTCTTGGACTCCATCATTCTTGTTTTTTCTCTCAAATAATGTTTAGTTGGCATCTTCGTTCGGTTATCTTACTCTTTCAACCCTTTCGTAAGACCAATAGTTTGAGGTTAATCTTGTTCTCATAGAGGTAGTTCCAAGATGTTATGTTATAGAGAGAGAGAGTAATAGTAAACAAAGGAAAAACGACGAAAAGAGGAACTACAACAAATAGCCGCCCAGCTCTATTTATCAACCCTACAAAACCATTTACCCTAATTCCATTGTGCCTTCCATGCCCTGGTATAAATTCCTTTTGTGTTTTTTGCCCTAATATAAGCCGGGTGACGACCAAGGAAGAAAATTAAAAAAAAAAAAAAGAAGAAGCCGGACGGGAAGACTTTAAACAAACAAAAACAGAATAAAGAACAAAGAAGAGCGAGCGACTGCGCGTAAAGTAAAGTGGAACACCAAAAAAAATAAAAAAATAAAAAAACTTATACTGTATGTATGGAACGGAATGATATAATATAATATAATATAATATAGTAGTGCTGCCGTGCGGTGCGGTGCGGTGCGAGTGAAAATAAATAGTTTAGACAATGTAAACAGAAGGCAGAACAGTAGAGGCCAGAACTCGAAACCAACAACACTGAGAGTTACTTGAAGACTATATTGCAATTGTACGTAGGATTAGAGTGATACTGACGACTGAAACAAGATCACCAACGAAAGGGATAAGAAAAGACTAGAGTGAATATAGTGAACTCATCATCACCATCATTATCATCATCGCCATCCTCGATAAACAGAACAGGCTAGTTAGTGATTCTAATGGATAGATAATTTTGACACGTTTTCTCCTAGATTACTTACTTATAAAACAGAATAAAACAGAATACGAATATATAACACTGACCAAAAGAAGAGTCTTGAGAAGGTGAAAAATGATAGATTTGATTCATGCGAAAGATAACGAAATTATCAGCAACGATACAGCTAGTATAGAGAGTAAAAGTTCGCCTCTGGAAAGGAACTCCGGCGCTCGTACTACTGACAATGACAATAATAACAGTAATTCTTCCGCCACAACCAGTTCAATTACGTCTACATCTACAACTTCAAATGTTAATAATACACAACCGAAAAGAGTCAAAGTTTATATCTTAGAAAATGATGAGTGGAAAGATACAGGAACAGGATTCTGTATTGGTGAAATCATTACAAAACAACAACAAACGAATTCTTCATCTGACGTGCTGGATAAAAAACTTGGACAAATAAAAAATCAAATGATAATGATAACAAGAAAAAATTGCATATCTGACGTCACAGATGAAGAATATCCATCAAATATCCTTTTAGAATCCAAATTAGAAGGTAATATAGAATATCAACGTCAAGAGGAAACATTGATCGTTTGGAAAGACTTATTAGGTCATGATATCGCTTTAAGTTTTGAAGAAAGTATCGGATGTGACACATTATGTGAATTCATCGTTCAAGTGCAACGAAATATTGAAAATAATATCTCATTGGTTGCTGTAAAATCAAACGATAATGGTGTGGGTTCCATTCATGAAATTATTACCGGTCCGGTAGTATTACCCATTTGTGATGAAATTCAAACTTATGAGAATCTAATTGAATCATTGAAAGTGTTAAATGATAACCTTTCATTTGAATTTTTGAAAAATGAAACTATTGAATTCGTTTTGCATTCTCATTATATTGATCTTTTAATAAGATTATTTGAAAAAGCTGAAAATGAAAAATTGATTAAGAATCTATTAGTATTGAGTAATATAATTAAAACTTTGATGCTTTATAACCAAAGGGACATTATTGAAGTGATGATTGATGATGATCATATCGAAGGTATTGTAGGTATATTAGAATATGATACAGAATTCCCATTCTCGAAGGCAAATCATAGAAAATCATTATCATTAAGTGATTCCACTTTGAAAGAAGTTATTCCATTAGAAAATAAAGACTTGAAAACAATTATTAAAAAATGTTTTAGATTACAATTTTTAAAAGATGTGGTGTTAGTACGATTCTTAGATGATCATAATTTTAATCTAATTTTGGATATTATATTGGATTTGGAGACGTGTATAATAGATTTCTTAGAAGTGGACCCATTTTTGGATAAAATTATAGAATTATATCATGATAATGATGAAGATAGACTAAAAGGAGAAAAGCAACCATCGGAACTTCGGAAAAATGGTATTAGGCTCCTGCATCAATGTGTCCAAGTATCCAAAAATTTAGATCCATTGGATAAATCGAAATTTTTCAAGACATTAGTCCGTAAGGGACTATTTAATGTATTATATTATGCGTTCCATGTAGAAACTGATAGTGATATTAGGATTCTTGCTACAGATATGATTATAACGATTATTGAGCATGACATTTTACTGATTAATAATGTACAAAATGAAAAATTTAACAATAACAATAATAAAGTAATGGAAGAAGATGGGAATAATAGTACTACTATATCGTCATGTGATATGTCATTATTATCAATTTTATCAACAATTATTCAAACAGACAAAAATTTTGGGTTAAGAGAACAAGTAGCTCAAGCATTGACTACATTATTACATCCAGAAGGATGTTTAGGTGGAGAAGGTATCGATCTCGATATGATGGATGAACAGATAAGTAGTAATCTTGATATGTTATCATCAGATTTACAATATGATTTAGATCAAGATGTTAAAACGAAAAAGAAATCCTTAAGGGCGCCATCGCAAGAAAATACTACTATCAAAAATATACCATCTGATTTCCAAGTAATCGAGTATTTCAATAATTTTTATGAACATATTGCACCTAAATTATTCAAACCTTTAATTTCCAAATATAAGAGTCCTCGACCAAATACACATGATTACGATGATAACCTATTGATCCATTTGGTTAAATTAATATCATTCATTGCATCAGAACATAATAGAGCATTATCAAGGAAATTCATATTAGAGAATGGTATTTTGCAAACACTGTCAGCAATAATTAAAAATGGTCACATGTTACAATTAAAACTTACATGTATTAGGTGTTTTAAAAACTTAATATGTCTGGATGATAAATATTATCATAGGTATATGATATCTAACAGTTTGTTTGATCCAATAATGCAACTATTAAAGATTAATTTAGAGAAGGATAATCTAATGAATTCTTGTATTCAAGATTTTTTTAAGATAATATCGTATCAATGTTTGGAAAATAATAATAATATTGACACTAGTAAAGAAAAAGGTCTAAACCATAACGACAATGATAGAAGATTTAGTGATCATACAGATGATATGGATATAATAAGCAAGGATAAACAAGAACAACGACAATTGTCGAAGAGTCACTATAAGAAAACAAATTTTACAATATTAAATAGATATTTGTTGGAGAGATATGGAGACTTGATAGAGAAATTGGGCTACATACCGTTTATCAAAGATATGATCATATTCAATAAAGAACAGATAATACTGGAAACCATTGAGAAGGAGGAACCTATTAATCTTGACGAGCATAATGAATCAACTTTGTCTACTAGCGTGAATGGGAACAACAATAGTAGAAATGAAAATGTAATAACAAATGATGATAGTCAATCCGTAAATTCACCCATTTTAAAAGTTGGTGGGAAAAGGTTACATTCACAGGTAGATTCTTTCGTTGTTGATAGTGATAATGGTAATGAAACTGATGCTAATCCTAATCCTAATTCATCACTTCAGGAAGATGGACTTCTGTTTAAAAAATCAATTGATTGTCATAATTTACAAAGGGGTCCAAGTTTTGAGCATTAGAACATGCGAGTCGCCATCTACTTATTGACTGATGAAACAGTAATTTTGTAATTATTATGTGTAACGATAATAAAAAATAAATACGATATTTTTCTTCGTAGAAAGAGAGTAATAATGTACGTAACTGTGCTATGTTGTTATATATAGATGAAAATGAATTCGTAATAATATAATATAATATATATATACATATATCTATTCCATACGTTTATTGAATAGGCAGACAAATTATAATTTCGATTTCATACTTTCCAATAATTTATCTGGGTACAAAGTATTAGTGAAATAAGTTCCTGTATGCCACATGCCACCATCAACAATTTGAACAGTTCCTGTTACATAAGCAGAGGCAGGTGAAAACAAATATACAGTAGCTTCAGCGATATCTCTCGTTTTACCTAATCTTTGCAATGGGATTCTCTTTACAGATTCCTCTTTAAAATTAGTGCCAGACAATCTCTTAAAGCCTTCAGTTTGATCAATGGCACCTGGAGCAATGCAATTGGAACGGATCCCAAGGGGTCCTAATTCAACTGCTAAATTTTGAGATAACGCATCAATCCCGGCCTTTGCTGCACCTACATGACTTTGGAATGGGACACCGTAGTAATGGAAAGTTGCAGAAACAAATAATATGGATCCCTTTGATTTAACTAATTCCGGAGTACAGGCTTTTACAGTATTAAAGCTTCCCAATAAATCAATATCAACTACTGATTTAAATGCGTTAGCAGACAAATTGACTACATCACAAATGAAATTTCCCGCAGCACCAGCAATGACATAATCAAGGTGTCCAAATGTTTCTACTGTTTTCTTAACAGCCATTTGTAATTGATCGAAATTTCTAACGTCAACATCACCAATGGGCAAAACGATTGTTTCACCTTCTTTATGTTCTACTAATGTTTCAATCTCTTTAGCAGCATCAACAGTCTTTTGCCCCTCTCTACCAACGATAGTCGCTTTACAACCTAAGAGGACCATAGCTTCCACTTGAACTCTACATATTGTCCCTGCACCTCCAGTCACTAAAACCACCTTATTTTTGAACAGGTCAGGTTTCCATGAACTTTCCGCTACGAATGATTGATCTAATGTATTTCCCATGTTTTGTTGGCCGTTGTATGTGTATACGTATGTGTGTTTATATATGTTTAATAAAACTCTCTTACTTGTAGAAAGTTTTCCCTGAAATCGTGTCCATTACTCTTACCTTATTTATATATATATATATATATATATATATAAAGTATGCTTATTTGGTTGGAGTGTATTAGATGTCACTCTTATATTTCTGCTTATTATTTATTGTTTCCCCCAAAAAAAGGGCCGGGGTTAAGTTTTGGCACGGCTGAAGAAGTCCGAAGTGGGATAAACATCATAACACCACAGCAGCTGTAATGGGCGGCTAAATAACCTCATATAGATATCTCAATATATATATAAAGTTTGGTGAGAATATATATATATGTATGTATGTATGTCTGTATGTATGTATGTATGTATGTCTGTCTAAAGCTACAATTCGACTAACATTGCTGGAGGTATTAGGGCATAATTGGTTGCGATACTTTTTTGTTAAGAAACAACTTAATTTGAATTGATGTCATGCTGAGTGAAGTTTCGACGCGAACAAGTATATATAAAGTCATATTTTGCAAAAAGAGAGCGGGATAGGAAGTATCATTATGTATTCGTTTTTTTGTAATCTAACTCAAAATATATTATTACAAGTAAAAGTAGACAACTCGATTATCCGTAACCAAATAACTAAGCATGAACCTTGATTAACTCCTAGAATATGGTAGCATAACTCAAATCTTCTGTGTAATGGAACAGGGAACATCGTTCACTCTATCACAAGTAACATCTACCAATTCCTCCCAAGGAGTCACCTCAAGTCAAAATCAACACCTAAGTTAGCTATTGCTGAGTTTAGGTAACCAAGAAATACCCTTACCTTGGAAGGTTATTTCAATTTTGAGGAACTCTGAGTATCCTAACAATTATAAATATACATGTAGAGAGTCTTCTACACTTCCAAATGATATCCGTGGTACTCCTGGAATAAATCGAAAAAAGTTCAACTGACGCAAATGGTATTGACTGGTATATATATTGTAACAATTTCCTCAACAATGAGGTCCCTGTAAATTGACCTACATCTTTTATTAATTTTGTTGATGAAATCATAAAGTTCTGTAGCTCTACCTTGTCCAAAATAATTACCAATAGCTGTGGTTCTGACACTATCCCAGATATTAAGGCATAGTTTAGCACCAAGCTGTAATCATTCAAAACCTACAAATCCAACTTACGAACTAGTCGAGGAATTTAATGTGGTGTTGCTTGGAGTATATGTAGTCGCAACTAAGGCATATAATAAAGGTAGGATTTTCCATTTCTCTATTTAGAAGATATAACACTATTTAGTTCTGGATGCCCCTATCTTGATAAAACAATATTGAGTCAATATATATATCTAAAACCAGTATTATTTAGGTAGTTTTCATTAAAAACCCAAGTGTCCTTGTTAAGCATTTATTCAGTTTACGAAGCCCCAACTGCTTCTGTAGAATTTATTTTTTGTATTTATTTGTTTTTTTTATTTATATTTGAATACTTTATTTTTGGTTGTTTTCCTTTGTCTAGCATCATCAAAAAAATATCCGTCAAATATAATCACAAATTGTATTTGTTGAAGTAATTTTCTTGAAATTGTGCTATCTTATTGCATAAATACCCAAGAGTCTACCAATGGAAGGCTTACAGATGATGACCCTATATATTAATAGCAGACAGCATATCCAACCTTCTTTGTATGCTCCCCAAGGTACCTAAGTTGCGTTACACTGACTTGGGGTGGCTCATAGTGTCTCCATTAGGATCAGCTAAATCCTGTTGATGAAGATATTAAAATTGACTGAGTTGGAACACTGAAAGTAAACTAACCTTCGTTTCTTATAGAACGTCGTTTCCAGGTCGTAGACATAAACACTTAATCTTGTTATTCAAAAGTCCTTAATATAAACTTTTCTTTTGGTAGAAAATGAACAGTGCAATGCAATATATCAACATCATTCAATACCTAATCTACATGGACTCAAAATAACTAAGTAGATCGGTCGTTTCCTCTGTTCAAAAGCATAGCTTTTTGATATTCCTAATTCCGACGTTTTTATTTGGTCGTGATCAACGATCAAATCGGTCGCGAAAGTTCAATAGAAACATTTTTTAAGTACTATAATATCAACTTAACGTCTACCTTCAAATAAAAATAGTTTGAGAGATCAAGACCCTCTGAAAGTCCTCCAAGACCAAGAACTTTCCTTCAATTTGCCTTCGTTTCTGGAGAAGTGACTTTGACATTACCTAAAATTATACATTTTTCGATTTTACTATTTATTCTGGATCATAGCATATGAGTTTGATCAAAAAAGCCCATCAACAATATTGAATTATGTCTGATCAATTTTTATCGAAATTACCAGAAGAATTAAGTATTAAAATAAAACGTATAACCTCTGTAATTCCTCAATCATTAGAAATATTTGAACAATTATATAATTATGCCATCCAATCGGAAGTTGAATCTGAATCTGCTATTAAGAAAAGGAAGTTAGCTGAAGTGCCTAGTTCAGCATCTGAATCTCAATCAATTGACAATACGAATACAATATTTAAATTGGAAAACGTTTCAATCTTATCTCCACTACGAAAAAAATTAAATTTAGTACTACATTTAGTGGAAGGACAACCTATGTTATCATTATTAAAGGACAACCATATAGAATTCTCCATATTTGATTTGAAAACAAATATCCAATTTGCGACTTTCTTACCTGTACCAGAAAAACCAAACATAATCTATTTATTTATTAATTATAAAAATTCAAATGATTCTAAATATTTTGACCCTTTATTGATTACTCTAAACAAACAATTAACATTAGCGAGCCTAATCTCATCAGGTGATTTAGATCAATCGACAAAGGATTTTTTGAAATGTATAGAATACATAAGGAGACAAGCTATATTAACCGGATTTAGAATATTTGATCCTTTCAATCCTTTACTATCCTCAGAACAGAAATCTTTCCATGTGGAATGTCATAGAGGTACTAAAGAAGGTACATTATATTTCTTACCTGATCATATAATTTTCGGATTTAAGAAACCAATCTTATTATTCGAATCATCAAACATTGAATCAATCACATATTCCTCTATTACGAGATTAACATTCAATGTGACATTAATTACGAAAAGTGAGGAGAAATTTGAATTCTCAATGATTGATCAAAGTGAATATTCTAAAATCGATGAATATGTGAAGAGAAAACAAGTCATGGATAAGTCGATGAGTGATGAATTGAAAGCTAAAAAATCAAAGAAAACTGAAGAGAATGAAGGAGCAAACGGGGACGATAATCAAGAGAAGCTTTCTGCTTTACAAGAAGCTGAGCAACAGATTAATAGTATTAATGATATCCCCTTTAGTTCTGATGACGAAGAAAACGACCAAGATTTCCATGATGATGATGCAAACTCTTCAGATAGTGGTCGATCAGATTCTGAGGCAGAGGACGATGATTCTGTAGATAATGGCGAACAAGCGGAAGAATCTGTCGATGGAGATGATGAAGAAGAAGAAGGTGAGGATGAAGATGAAGAAGGTGAGGATGAAGATGAAGAAGAAGGGGAAGCAAAACAAGAAAGAGAAAACAGTTCTAAAGCTCAAGAAGGTGCAAATACTCTCTTTAATTTCGATAATTCGGAAGAAGCTGATGATATACCGATTGAATTAGACGAGGAAGATGATTCCGGAGTCGAATATGATTGATAGATCTATAAAAAAATGGACACTATATAGAATATACCATTGTTTATATTATTAGGCGCCCCATGCATAAACGTTACCACCCCAGGATGTCGACCATCACTCTATAGTTTCATGCCAATGTTATATATGCATATGTGCTAATAATCTATCTTATTCAATCTTCAAGGATATAGTTACCTAACTTATCCATTTTTAAGTTTCCTACGCCAGTTGACAATGCTTCGATGATTCTTTCGTTTTCTTCATCATCATCGTTTATATTATCATCGCCTTCTGCTTTTTCTGAATCAGTCTCCGTATAGTAGTGCTCGTCCTCGTCAGTTTCTTCTTCCTCTTCTTCTTCCTCTTCTTCATCTGAGTTATATACTGCATTTCTCATACTTTCGACGGCTTCTTCTAACGACCTATCGCTTGGATGTTTTTTACTGAAACCAGATGCTTGCACTAATTCATCTAAATTATCACATCTTTCAATATCTCTTGCAAATTCCGGATATGCATATTTATAACCATCCCCAAATCCATCAGTATCTAACATTGTGGAGTCTGATTTTGGCTCATATTTTAATTTCTTCTTAAAGAAGCGACGAATACAATCAACATCTCTTTGGAAATAAAATTCTGCATCTGGATGTTGAATTGAAATACATTGAGGGAAATCAATAACTACAAACCCACAATCATTTTCATCCTCTACTTCATCTTTAATCATAATGTTAAATTCATTGAAATCACAATGGATTAGTCCACTGTTTGCTAAACGGACAATAAATTTCATCAAATCGTTATATAGTTTTGGAATATTGTTATGCTTCCTTAACCTTCTCATAGGGTACCCTTCAATCAATCCCATAATAATAATGTGACGGGAGTTATCGAATGGTTCAGGAACTTCAAAGCCCTTTGTATATAACATTGACATAAATTGGTATTCCTTATTTGCTGCCAATTGTGATAAGTACATCCAATTAACACCATTCTTAACGTTTTTCTTTAAATAATCTCTATTATTCCTAACAGTATGGAATGATGTTCTACCTAATCTATGGATCTTCATGACTTTTGATACACCATTCTTGTCACTAACTTGATAAATATCAGATTCTTTACCCACACCAATCGATCCACCAATAGAGTACACGGTATCTCTATTCAACATTGTCTTTAAAGCCAAATAATCGATACCGTTATATGTTAGTCTATATCCATCATATTTGGCATTCCTTAATCTGGATATTAATTTCAGTTTTGCTAAATCACTAATTGCTCTATTAGTACCGGACATGGCCCTCATGCCAGATAATTGATGGATCAAAGTAGTTGGAACGACTTCATGATTTTTAGAACCTTGCTCAACACCTTGAAGAACTCTGAAATCATCAGCTGTTAAGAATCTCATATGACTAGTATCCAACTTCATTTTCCTACTTTTTTTCTTTTGATAGCGTGTTTGGTTTGATAGAACTTTTGTATAAGTATAAAGATATTTTGTTAATTAATCTACCTCTTACTGACAGTGCAAAAATAAGATGATACGTAATAACTTTTCAAATTGGTGCATATATGTAGAATATAGAATATATAAAAAGGTATAAAATCTCACTAAAGCCATGCTATGTATGAATTAAAATTCGGAATTCTTTGATGTTTTCTAGCTCATCGCTTGTTTATTCAACTTTTGTAATTTTTTTATTTTTTCAAAAAATTTCGATGTCTCCGTTTAAAACGATTTTCTTCAAAGGATAATCATAACAGTGAAAATGTGTTAGTTATACAGTATAAGAACTCTTCCATATTCAGATTTACCAACGACCACCTGGCGGACCACCTTGGTAACCGCCCTGGAACCCACCTGGAGGACCACCTGGAGGACCACCTTGGCAATCGCCCTGGAACCCACCTGGAGGACCCAAATCTCCACGACCACCGTGTGATGGCGGACCATTGTAGAAACCTTGATTATTTGGAGGTCCACTTGGATGTTGATGATGATGAGCTCCATGCTGAGGACCATTTCCGTCTCGTGGTGGTGGTCTGTTATATGGCTGGCCACTGTTATAATATTGCGCTTGCTGTTTATGCTCTTTATAACGATCTTCTATCTTATTAGCGAGAAAAGCACCACCTAATGCACCCATAACCCCTCCCAATTTAGAATGATTTTGAGATATACGTGACCCAGTATATGCACCTGCAGCTCCACCTACAACTGTACTTAAGAGACCTCTTTCACCGTTGTTTGGGATTGATTGACCATTAGCATCATATTGGATACCTTGACCCTCTGAATATCCAAGCTCGTTTTGATTTTGATAATATTGATTTGTATTAGGGTCATTGTAACCATTAGATTTATTGTCATTTACATAACCAGCATTACGATTATTATTATTATAATTATTATTATTTGCTTGCCCCTCTCTGTAGAATTCGTTAGCTGACATCTCGTATTATTAATTAATTATTCGGTTTACTTTGTTGTGACCTACAGAAAGTTTATATCTCGTAGGAACCTTAAAAATAAGATTTGTATAAATAACAATTTATAGATCACGAATCCTGGGAAAGGGTTAAATACCTATTTATCTTTTCTATTTGGATCAGCTGCCTTTATATGAAATCTACAGAGCATATATGTGGCTTTCTGCTGATGCCAAGCCTCGAACAGTTGGGCTTTGTTCGCGGTGCGGGGCGGCCGTTTAAAAGCATTCATTCTTGGCATGAAACCCGTGACGAATAATCTAAATAATCACAGTTGTTCATTTAAATGATACAAGTTTGTAATAACGTTAGGAAAATGATATAACTCATTGTTTTATGTTTCTTTTTGCAGTATACTACTACCTCGTTGAATTTCGAGACTGGATTACGCTTTGTATTTCTCGAATTTATCATTTTCGTACTAGACAATTTTAAATAATTGTAGAATTCTACGTCAAGGCCTGTAACTGATATATAATATTGGCCACAGAAAATTACATACCTAAACAAGAGATTATTTTTATATTTTTAATCCGTTTTATTATTATTTGAGATATTTATTGTGAACATATATAGATGATATTCTAAGATACAAAAGATGAAGAAATGATGTGGAAATGAAAATTCGTTATACCCTTAACATAATGTCATCATTAACGAGTGGCCATAGCCTTGGTAACAACTCTCTTCAAGCCAACTTCAGCCTTTCTCAAGTCATCAGTGGAAGAGTCTTCAATACTCAAAGCAGATAAAGCATCAGCCAAAGCAGCTTCAATCTTAGACTTAGAACCTCTCTTTAATTTGGAAGATAGAACTGGGTCAGTAACAGTTTGTTCAATGGAAGCAACGTAAGATTCCAATCTTTGTCTAGCTTCATGCTTCTTGGCGAAAGCTTCATCAGCAGCCTTGAATTCTTCAGCTTGGTTAACCATCTTTTCAATTTCGTCAGATGATAATCTACCAACAGCGTTAGAGATGGTGATGTTAGCAGACTTACCAGTAGACTTTTCAACAGCAGTAACCTTTAAGATACCATTAGCATCAACTTCGAAAATAGCTTCCAAAACTGGTTCTCCAGCTGGCATTGGTGGAATGTTCTTCAAGTCGAATTCACCTAACAAAGTGTTTTCTTTACAGTTAACACGTTCACCTTGGTAAACTGGGAATTGAACAGTGGTCTGGTTGTCACCAACAGTAGTGAAAGTTCTTCTCTTGATAGTTGGAACAGTAGTGTTTCTTGGAACAACGATACCGAAAATATCACCTTGCATACCAACACCTAAAGATAATGGAGCAACATCTAATAACAATAGATCCTTGGTTTCATCGGAGGTAGATTGACCAGTCAAGATAGCACCTTGAACGGCAGCACCGTAAGCAACAGCTTCATCTGGGTTAATAGATTTTTCTAATTGTTTACCATCGAAGAAATCAGATAATAATTTTTGAACCTTTGGAATTCTAGTAGAACCACCAACTAAAACAACTTCATCAATTTGAGTCTTAGAAATCTTAGCATCCTTCAAGACTTGTTCAACTGGTTCCAAAGTAGATTTGAATAGAGAAGCGTTTAAGTCTTCGAATCTGGCTCTGGTCAAAGAAGCTTCGAAATCTTCACCTTCAAATAAGGAGTCGACTTCAACAGTGGTTTGAGTAACAGAAGACAAAGTTCTCTTAGCTCTTTCAGCAGCAGTTCTTAATCTTCTCAAAGCTCTAGCATCACCAGAGATATCTAAACCAGTCTTCTTCTTGAATTCACCCTTGAAATGTTCCAATAAGTTGGTATCGAAATCTTGACCACCCAAATGAGTGTTACCGGAAGTAGATTTAACAGTGTAAACACCACCAGCAATGTGTAATAAGGAAACATCGAAAGTACCACCACCTAAATCGAAAATCAAGACATGTCTTTCTTTGTCAGATTTACCAGCACCTAAACCGTAAGCAATAGCAGCGGCAGTTGGTTCGTTAATGATACGTAAAACGTTCAAACCAGAGATAGCACCGGCATCCTTGGTAGCTTGTCTTTGAGCATCATTGAAATAAGCTGGAACAGTGATAACAGCCTTTTCGACCTTCTTACCAATTTTAGCTTCAGCAATTTCCTTCATCTTGTTCAAAACCATAGAGGAAATTTCTTGTGGAGAGAAAGTCTTAGTTTCACCTAAGTATTCAACTTCAATGACTGGGTTACCATCGACGTCGATAACCTTGAATGGCCAAGTCTTCATATCTTGTTGAACGGATTCTTCATCGAATCTTCTACCGATCAAACGCTTAGCATCGAAAACGGTGTTCTTTGGGTTCAAAGCAGCTTGATTCTTAGCAGCATCACCAATTAATCTTTCTTCTGGGGTGAAAGCAACGAAGGATGGGGTAACTCTGTTACCTTGTTCGTTGGCAATAATTTCAACAGAAGATTCATAAGTAGCAACACATGAGTAGGTAGTACCTAAATCGATACCGATAGCACCTTGGAAAACACCGTCAGCCATTGTAAATGATATGGGATTCTTGGGGTTTCTAAAACAAAGTTTGATTAAGAATTGCAAACAAAAAATTTCAAAGAAACTTAAAAAAATACGTCTTTAAGAAGGAACTTAAAATGATGACCCTTTTAAAAGATTTATTATATTAACCTGTTGGAAAAAATTTTTCTTCTCTCAGTTCCCTTTCCTTGCTGAGGTTGACTGCGTCCATGAAAATTTTTTTATACTGCGTCTTTATATCTCATCGAACTATTTGTACGGTTGGTGTTCTGACGTAAAAAATGATTTTACAGGCAGGGTGACATCGGCCAATTTTTCTTTAAGATTTGTTCCCACAGCGCTGCGTACGTTGAAATTTCTGCAACCGCACATTTGAAATTTTTAGAATACTGCGCTACGCTAGCAACTCCTGCGCAGCGGTAACGCAATGATTAGCTAACAAAAATAATGTGGTCGAGATGGACCTTTTAAGCGCCGAGCTCCATGAATTGAAATCAGAGGTGTTTCCTAGGTAACCATTTGTGGAGAATCAATAAGGATTCAACGCTGGCGATACCCAATGCAACAGAGTAAACATCACCAACGATAGATATCTGTTGATTGATGCTATCAGGGCAAAGGATATCCATAAGTCTGAATCTTTTAGCTATAGGCAAAATTTGAATTGTAGCATTGGAAGATTCCCGCAGCTTTTCGATTCTATGTCCTTGCTCACCAATCAAAAAGCCTACTTCAGGTTTTGTTAGTAAAATATTCATCTCTAGGATATCACTTTTGGAGTTTATAATGCTGATACGATAGTCCTCTCTTACAAATCCTGTTCCTTCTTCATGGTATGAAAGTACGTTGTTTAGTGTGGAGTGGAGAATACTCTTATTACTAAACTCTCCTAAGGGGTTGTCATAAAATAGCAGTACTTCTGCATTGTGGCTAATATCTTTATATAACTCAATGCAGTCTTCCTGATCAACATAAAGCTCGTAGTTTCCAAGGAGCGAATACTTAGATTTTAATGTTAGAAGTTTTTTAGTACATGGAATTTGCAGCTTGAAACGACTAAATTTTTTAATATGAAACATTTTTAAGACATCTTTATCAAAGAAAATGGTCACTAGTATAGTTGAAAACCCCTCCTTTGAAATGCAGTATATCTTTTCTAGAGGAGAGCTTTCCTTATTTCCAATTATTATTTTCTTAAGGTCCCATTTGTTTACTTTGATCTGGATAAGTGGGCACGATATATCGATATCAACTTTTTTTAGAACCCAATTCTCTCCTACCATCAATTTTTCAATTTTATTGAACAATATTATTTCTTCCTTCATTACTGATCTATGATTCTACCATAAGGAGAACTATTCAAAACAATTCACTGTACTCGTGTTTGCCACTCTTTTAAAGGGTACACTGCCGTAACTTCTTAGGGAAGCTGCTCGGCGGCTAAATAAAACTGGAGATAAGCACGAGTAAGGCGACAATACAGCAACATCTTTCAAAAACCCATATAGCCATTAATAACAAAGAAATATACATCAGATAAAGATATTGTTATTTGTAGATAGATGTCATGTAACTATATTCTAAGTACTCTTTAGTCTCGTGGTGAAACTTCTCTAGTCGGAGTGGATCTCTATCTTGGGACATATATAGAAGCAAGAAAAGGGAAACCTCACGATGTTATTTTGTTTAGGAGTATAGTTGCTGCTTTAGCTATTTAAATTAATGGGTAGTACCAACAACTTCGATTAGCATCTCTTGGTTTACTAGGTGAAAGACACAGTGCTGGAAATAGTATTATGAGATGACAAGGTACTAAAGAATATAGAGCTGTATATCGTCTTGTCTTGGTAGTAAAAAAGTTAAAAGTAAAGACCCAATGTTTTTTTTGATAATGAACTGGAAGAAGTGAACATGGAAGGCTAAAAAAAAGAAAGTAAAATTTCATTATAATAATTTTTCTTATATTTATGGATAACATATAAAGTTATAGAATATATGGTTCATTATTTCTGGTTTATCACAATAGTGTATTGCCAGGAAGGATATCGACTTATGCTAACTTCGCTAGCTTATGTTTGAATGTAGAATTGACAGCATGGTATATGACTATCAAAGTCATCATGGTAACGCCGAAACCAATTGCGATCGTATTCAATTGAAGATCAGTAATCATATTTTATCTCGATAGGAAACCTTTTGTTCTAATAGAGGTGATTTCTTACTGGGCTTCCGAGTGATGGATTCTTTCTAGCTTTGAAAGACTACTTTACAGGATTCAACTTTGTTTGCTGTTCTTAATTTCCAAAATGGCATTAAAAATTGAAAAGTGGTAACCGCGGCGAAAATTTATACGTAGTCCACTGGGAAGTAGCAGTACCAAAAATGCGAGAGGCCATTCTAGACAGAATTGTCTGCTCCCTTAAGAGGCAGAAAATGAAATCAACTCCATATAAGGACGTTTTAAGCTCTCTGAAAGGCAGTGAAGAATCAATCTAGGCTATGAGAGGACCTCCAAGAAGCCTCCAAGAATGGCTGTACTATAAATTGTTGGAGAGCCCAAGCTTTCATAAATTTGTTGGAAATATCTACAGGAAGGTCAATGGAATCAAAGACGTTCCTCCACCGGAATTTATGTCTGATATACACTTCCTATATACACCTACAAGAAAACACAAGTTTAAAGCTTTCAGAATGTTATTTTTTGACGAGTATCGTACATTTTTTGGATTTTCAAGAAAAACAGATAAGTTTTTTTGATCCTTGTATAAGATCTTCAACGGAAAGTATATCTGAAACCTCTGTAAATATTTGCGCTCGTGCCATATTTCATCGGTTAGAACATTATGCAACCAGACAAATAAGACCGTTATCTATGATACAACTATTGCTGCTATATAGAAGGCAATATGACGACCTCGCTTACATTGTCTAGCCATTCACAAAAAATATATATACGTTTACTCACGCCTGAGCGAGTGTCAGTGCGACGTAACGGTTGATATGCGAATATGCACATTTCTGAAGAATGGCAGAATGTATAACTACACCTCCAACTTGTTATACAATGATCGTCTTAGGTGAGTTACTTTAAGCATCAATGATTATATTATATGAAGTGTATTCATGGTATATTATGCTATATTATGTTATATTACATACGAACTGTTTTTATATATAATAACCAGCTAGCTATTTGTAGAAATCTTTTAATGAGCTCTTTGGCATCAATACATCTTTATTAGGTTTCTTGAATGATTTAATTTTTGAAAGAGAGACGTCGTCTTTCAAAGCGACTATGACTTTCTTATTCGTTCCGAACTCAAAGTTATCTTCGACAATATCATTTTCATATCTTCTTATAACGTACGGATTCTTATCACCTCTTATGACTTTCTTTAAAGACCACGACACCGCAAACGGCCCAGTGGAAGTCAAAATCATCTCTTCCTGCTTACCAACACCAGTATTGAAATAAGCTTTTGAAAAACTAACAGGTTTCTTAGTAAATGTTGAGATATAACTTGTATGCTCCGGGCTAATCTTTAAAATATAAGTCTTCACAACCTCAGAAGATGGGAACGGTTTGAGGAAACCAACGTTGCCGCTATTCTTCCCTGTTTTAACAGTCAAATCTAACAGTAGGAGTGACCTATCACATGTAGCCAGTAGCCATTTACCATCAGCTGAGACTATAAGATGTTTAATAGGTTCACCTAATGATGGAATAGCTGTTTTGGCTCTTATACCCAATCTATCATATAATTTTATATCTCCCCTTTCCGACCCGACAGCAATATAACCGCTTTCAGTAGTCCCCAGGGAACTGAATTTATATTTTGTAACGTAGTCCTTTGATTGTTCTTGGACAACTTTATTAGAGGTATTTATTCTTGGATCAATTTTGAAAAGCCCCTTCTGAGAGATACCTAAGAGCGTTTGTTCCGCAGTCAGTTGATCAAATTTCTTGGTTGGACCGTACTGCACCAGATTCTTATCACCTGTACTCCATTCTTCAACGATTTGACCTCTCTCAAGATCCATTTTATACAGCTTGTTTTTAGTAGAGCTATCTGATAATATCATAGACCGATCGCCCATATATAGCATTGGGTTACGTGGATCTAACGTTTTACCGTCTAGGGTGGAAACACTTTTAATGGCTGTAACGAACTCTAGATCGTCATCTTCATCCGTTTTAAAGACACCTATCTTATTACCTCTCACAACATACGATCTGTTGTTCTTAAACGCAATTGTCAGAGATTTATTAGTATCAAGAGATGCTGTGCTTTTTGCCCTTCCTTCATCGAAACTTTCAGAACCTATAATTGTTTTAGAATATTCAGAATCGTCATCTTCGTTCTCACTTTCTTCTTCTTCTTCATCATCTTCTATTTCATTTCTTTCGTTTCCATTGTCTACAGCAAGGATTTCATCTAAACGTTCTTCAATAGGAGCCGTTGTAGCATGAAGAATGTATTCTTTTTCATTCTCAGAAACTTTCTCCCATTCTTGCTTATGTAAAGTCATCCAAAGACATTTAGACCAGATCGACTGAAATTCAATGCATTTCTTTAAAGTAGAAAATTTGATGGTATATGATAACACAACGCTATTAAAGTAATAATTGAAAATAAATGAAGAATTCAACAACTCAAAAGTGGGATTAATGGATGGAGAGATATCCGTACCCAATTTTACTTTTTCACCTTCAATGGCAAGCCAAAACTCATATCTTCCAGTCTCAACTATACACACCTTAACTCTATCATCCTGTAAAATGAAAGTTTCCTGGATAGGATCATAAAGATATATACTTGCCAGTAAACGGCATTGCTCTTCTCCTTCCGGGACTTTAGTAAGTGGTGATGGTGTTCTTGAATCCTCTAAGGTGACTAGAGGGTTGTCTCGTGAATTACAACTACCGTCATTATGTTGATTTGAGTCTACTGTATCTTTAGCATCCTGGAATTCTTCCGTCTCATCCACGGAAGTTATATTCAACGCATCAAGCTCCCCAACCAAATCAGTGTTTTCTACAGTTATACCCAGCTCGTTAGTTTCAAATTGGGCCAAATCATCAGCTGAAGCTTTCACAGAAGATTTCTTGAACTTAGTTTCATATTGACATCGGTGAATGAGAAGAAGGAATTGGTCAGCTTCAGTCATTGGCATTTCAGGCGATAATACAAACTGGACCTTTTCGTCATCTTCATCACCTATGGTATTTTTCCAAACAAAGGTAATTTTACCGTTATCGTTCCAGTTTTTGTAAAATTTCAAAGACTCACTGAGTGGGAAGACCCATTCATCGCTAGTTATCTTGGATTGGCTAGACAATATACTGGCCGTATCGTCCGAATAATCATCACTTGAATCTCCACTAGGACTTTCTTCCGCATCAGAATTCCTCCTAACTACCAATTCGTATTGGAATTGCCCAGTTTCCCTTATGATTAGAATTGCATCGTTATATATACACTCCAAGGATGCTTTTGGCGATGCGCTTGAGCGTAGGAGATCAAATTGACCGGATGGAATTGACATTAGATCTTCCTTGACCCCAGCTCCCATAAACTTCTTTATGATATTCATTGCAAACGAGTTTACTTCTCTAGCTTCTTCATCATCTTGTGGTGTTTAAACTATTAGCAAAAATATGAAACTCCCCTTCATTGACTCTTTATATCAGAGTAGTCCCGCCAAGTCCTTTTATTTTGATATTCTGATTTTTATTGCCGTAACACATGATATGAAAATCAAGCAACTTTTGAAACCTTCAAACAAAATAGATTGATGAGCAGTGAGTTTGATATACAGTACTTATGTTTGGGATAAGTTCTACCCTAAAGTTGAATATCAAGTTTCTTAGATGTTTTAGAAACTATCCCGTTTGGTTAGTAAAGTAGTATGAATGTACTGCTAAAGTTATGTCGATCATTTTCTCAAGCTAGCTACAATGTTACGTTGTTAAAAGAAAGTAAAGGCAAGATAATATCAGGGAAAAAGATTATCAAATGGGTCAACGATTCCAGTTTGTCTAAGAAAGAAATGGGTAAGATAGATAAAGAGAAGATGGATACGTGGAAAAGACAAAACATAGCCCTGAAAGAAAAATTCAAAGGGGAACGTTGGGCTCCAAAGAAAAAGTTATCTCGAACCGAGATGGGTAGTGTCAGATTACTCAGGGAGCAATTCCCAGATATGACCGCGAGCGAGCTGGGTGAAAAGTTTAAAGTTTCTCCAGAAGCAATTAGAAGAATTTTGAAGAGTAATTGGAAGCCGTCTGAGGACGAAGATAGAAGAATTGCCCAGAGATGGAAGAAAAGGGGGGAAAAGATCAAATATTTATATGGGTCTACAAGATTAGGGGATGAACGAGTCTCTGCTTCAACTGTTGATCCAGGTAAAAAATAATACTTACTTCGATAGGTGATAGCCGCGAACACGTTATCAGGTCTATTGACAAAACTGAAAGAAGTCGTATGCTCGTTGAGAATAGAAACTCAAAGAGAAGAAAAGATAAGTTATATCTTTTAGAGGAAGCCTTGCATCAAAGTAAATGAACATACCGCATAGAAGTGCTGAACACTAATAATCCTGTATATACTAAACATAAAGATGTAATACTATTCATTCATTCATAAAATAAACTATATTTTTCATTTAGGGATTTTCCCTTGAACATACCAACCTTTGATTTGACGAATTGAGACTGCTACCTTTTTAGCTTTATGTATTACCTTCTCCGAAGTATCAGTTAACTGCATCTGGTCGGTTAGTAATTTTACTTGGAAACTAAACGATGCAATGTCGTTCGACGATGAGTGAATGGATTGGTTGATATGATTTAACTTCCAGACAGCACCATTTATTTTACTCTCTATATCTGGCCAATGGGTCTGCGCTTCGAATGTTACTTCTTTCTCAAATAAATCATCTGTCTGAATGCATCTTTCTGCTGACTTGTCCTGTTTATTGAATTCCAGCGTGGAAACAGGTGTTGTTCGTAATTTCTTCTGTGCGCTGTTTACCACTCTCCTTATCCTCAATAAAGTATAAAGAGATAACTGGTGTCTTTGTTCAAACTGTACTC
The DNA here is from genome assembly GCF_000227115.2 of Naumovozyma dairenensis CBS 421. NCBI lineage: Eukaryota > Fungi > Ascomycota > Saccharomycetes > Saccharomycetales > Saccharomycetaceae > Naumovozyma > Naumovozyma dairenensis. The sequence continues at coordinate 872,194 of NC_016484.1, forward strand.
TTAATAACGGCTCCAATACTAGACTAACTACAGAATATATAAAAGCAGTGGTAAAGCCAACGTTGTAAAATAATGCCTTGATAGTGGATAATGTCTTATCTCGCGGATTATATGGTATTATTTTTTTGTCATCTGGCCAAGTCATTGTAGTCATTTGTATTCTACCCACCTTGCTTTTGGCAAACTTACTGGTTACTTTATGAAGCCTTCCTTCCCGGACTTTTAGGTTGTATTTATTCTCTGATGCTCTACGTATGTAACGTTATCAAATAAGGTGGAGGAGGCTCCAACTACATTTTGGATATTTGAATGCAAAATGTTACGCAAATGTTCTAAATGGTAGCGCCTTATATAGTATCTTGCCTTACGATATAAAATAATATAAGCAAATCAAGGAAAGCATCAGCGAAGAAATTTTCCACGATACAAGGTTACGTATTTTATGATCTGCCAGCAAAATTAGGTTTTTCAAATAAACCAGTTATTTTACTTATATTAAATAGAAAGTTACATAGTTATTTCTTGAATTACTTATTGAAACTCTATATGATCCCACAAATACGCTTCTCCATATTTAAATTATGGTATAGGGCTATCACGATCCACATGCGATGGATCTATTCGAGAGTTTGATGTCCTCCTCTTCTTTGGGAAATCGTCTTCATAACCATAGGCGTCTCTAGTAGAGAAATTTGAATCTGAATTATATTCAGTATTTTGGCGTTTTAGTTGTCGTATATTTTCAACACTATCCTCTTCGGGTTTTGGTTGGGATTCATTTCCATCTACAGGTTGTTGGCTGAAAATGATTTCCGGAAAAGATTTAACATACATTTTCATCGCTTCTTTCGGATTTATTATTTTCTTTTGTTTCTGGAAAAGCATTATATTCTTCATAGACGACATAACAGTACTGATTTGGGCAACTCTCATGAAGTGATTTTGAGAGTTAAGAAGAGAAATATCACGGAACACACCAAATTGAGATCTTAATTCGGTAATAGCTTCAAAATTGGGTGGAAATTCTATTTGTTTTCCAACTTTGTCTTTTTTATCATTAACGTCGTTAGTTTCATCTTTTATGTCATCATCATTAACATCTATTTCCGCACTATCCTTAGACATTGACAAGTGACTGGGATTAGCAAGCTTTTGGAATATATTGAAACTAACTTTGCTGTTACTTACCAGTTTTTCTAAGGAATTCCATTCAATCCCCGGTACAAAACTAAACACTGTCAAATCTATCCATGCCAATCGGAGAGTCCTATCCAATACGCCCTTAATTTGAGTAAAATGAGTTACATAACTACCATCTTGGTAATGGTATGCAAACGTACAACAGGGTGACCCAAAATATACAGTTCCGTTACTGAGTGTCTGTGTATGTAATTTCTGAGCTATAACTTCCATCCTATACATACCCATTGCCTCAAACTTTTCGGAAATTATTGGTAACATAGACGCTAGGAACTGATATTTCCGAACGTCATGGTTCAATTTTCTAATAATATTAATTTCTGCAGATGGTAGAAAATTTTTATCAATATAAATTGCCCAACGCGGTATATTTGCCAATTGGTTGGTCGATTCATTAATAAAATTAATCAATTCATAAACCTTCAATAGCGCCATGTTAGCAAGATATTTTCGTACTGGATAAGGCTCAATCGTTTTAGCAGGATTTATTATTCCAGTCTTGTCGATCATTTGTGGTATCGTCTCTCCCACTACAGTCCTCCCACTCAAATGGTTCGGGTCTTGCCAATGGCCCTCTTTATCATATTGCTGTTGTGATTCCGGTATCTCTACGTTATCACTGAACGACAATTGGGAATTATTCCTGCGTACGGATTTCTCATCTTTTGGGGAATCTGCTCGCTGTTGTATTACAGAAGTCCCTATGTTGGATCGCACAGTACTTATATCTTTGGGTATCGTGATAGGACCTGGAATATGTTGCCGTTGAACGGCAGCATGACTAGTCAAGGCATTCTTATTCATAAGTACATTTTGCTCGTGAACATTGCCTTTCATATTTTTTTGTTGGTTTTGGAGACTTTCATTACGAGAAACAGGAGGGTCATCTGTAGCATATGGGTGAGGCTGTATGATATTTTCATTATTGGTAGTAAAATATTGTTTCGAATCATATTGTTGATACATCTGTTCTTGATTTGTTCGAGGGGAATAGTTGTGTTGTACGTGGTTTATGGGAGCCCTCATCAACATTGGTCCCTGGGCTCCACTAATTTGGTTCATTGGTACAAAAGGCTGTCCTTCTCCATAATGTACTGTAGGTGTATTCATCACGAACGTCCCTTGTTGGGAAGTATTAATAGGAATGTGTGGATCTCCAGTCAATTGTAAATGCGATCTCTGTCTGATATACTGAGGATGAGGATAGCTTGATTGCCGACGTTGATATAGTAATTCTTGAGGCAGCTGTTCAGTTATTGATGTTGGCATTAATCTCCCTCCGTTGCCTGATAAGAACGCCGAATCTGGATGCGATTGGAATTTGGAAGCCATCGATGGCGACACATCTTGATTATGTGGGGGTGGAGGCATTGAATCCAGGGTAGTGGGAAGCTATTGTTAAGAAAATCTAATCCTTCAGAAAACTTCAGCCTCCTTCTTCCTGTAGTTAGCTAATGATGGGTTATCACTGCTTCTGTGATGTCTAATCTCTGGAGAATTGAGACTATTCTATGATGTAACTACACTTATTGACTGGGTACGTCAAATTAAACAATATTGTTATTCGTCTCTATATGTACATAAAATACACTTCCTTAAGAGCATTGCACTTGCTATTTTGACGAAACAAGTGTCGCTAAAGAAAGAATTGTGCGACGTACGCCTGTAGATACTTATGTGTGAAGTGTTTGAGGAGCTAGCGTGGAATACATAGCTTCGAGTTCGAAAACGATTCCAGATTTGCGTCTCCCGTTCAGAAATGCCTGTAAAACTATTGCGAGAGTCGAATAGTTTCCTGAAAAGTACACATAAGGCAGATCTTTAGGGCACGCGGGAGGCACGGGCTCCGAATTACGTCAGCTCCGGCTATACCGCCCTAGACATGTCGGAGAAACTTTCTGAGTAAGAACTTCTAAGGGTTAACTAACAGTCTCAATTTCAATAATGGTGCTTAGAATTAATTTTCTACCGTCTTTGAAACGGTAACTTTTGTTATGAAATCTTCCATAACATATACGAAGTCATCATACCTACGGTAGGTACGCTGTCCTAATTTAACAAAAGAGGGCTTCAAACTTAGGGATGGCACGTAAATCTTTTTTAATTTACGTTTTTGTTCAGTGAAAAACGTTAAAGAGGATTTTGGTCGCGGCTGACGGTCCTCAGAGACCGGGACCTCGTATGTAGTCATAGTGTGCTCACCGAGTCAGATCTCCGCTGCAATAATACTGTGCCGGTTATGGCGAAACTTACGTAGGCCGGTTCATAACATACTCGGACTAATGGAGCAATGTTTCCTCTATTCGGCGAAGGAAACGATGGTACTTCACTTCTTGGTCAGCTCAAGTGCTCCGACGGTTTTCCACCACGTAGAATTATGGCGGAAAAGAAATCAAATAGCAAACTTTTGCCTTACGGAGTAAATAATGTTCACAATGAAAGTTCCCTACTTCAGCATTATTTTTGATTTTTTCAGCGAAAGGGAACCCCAAAAAACCTTTATTTTCCCCGTACTTGTCTCTTATTTTTGAAACGCATAAGATGGCTGTTTGTTTATTTTATGTATTTCAAAGACCTAAACAATAACAACTTTTCGGTTGTTTCAGGCATCGAACCGAGTTTAGCTGGGCTGAACAGTATAAGGTTGCCATCAAAAAAATCTCTAGTTGTCCATACGTTGTTCCACTCTCTGAATTTTATGCGTAACGAAAAGGTGCACACACGTGCAACCGTAAGGAATATACTCTGCTTTTGCTCGATCACCGGGGAGGTAAGTCCACCGTTTCAAACGAGAAATTCATAGTTTTCATGCTAAACTTTCCACTATTTTGACATTACTCTTAGACTAAATCTATCAATACTTTCTCCGTAGAGTCACTAAGAGAACGTAGAATGGATTTATTGCATTTAATAGTATACTGCGTTAATTTTCTTGAAGACTTTCCGTGGGCTCAATTGAGAGAGAGCGCGAGACAATAAGTTCAGGTTTCTAGACCTTAAAACATTCCCGAACTGTACTGAACACGGTATACTTTGGTCAAAATTGTCCGTGCGGAACATTATGGAAGGATTTCGAGACTAGTTGTCAATCATCGAATTTTCTTAACATTCTTCAATGAACCTGCGTATACCCATAGGTGATTGAAACTGACGTATAATTTAGAATTATGATGTGACTGACTTTAGTGTGTACCCAGGCGGGACAGTAGTTGGGCCACCTAAGTAGTTACTAGTCACCTTGTTTACTTTGTGGAAGTATATAATATATTTAGGACCTGAACCCAAGAAAATATGTCCGTATGTACGCGGGGTCCTTACATTGTATTCGTAGTTTACTTGCATAAGCTTTGTAGGACTTAAGTTTCATAGCTGGGAAGAGTGTTCCATTAATATTATTATCATATAAATTCCTGTACTTGCTCTATAGAATAGCCTATTTCTCACTGAGTTAAAGCACGCTTACATTCACCCTTTTGGCCATAATTTTTTTATGGTTTTTTATTGTTTTTGAAAACAAAAATATTATATTTGGTATACCTGCCTCACCTACCGGTTCATATTAGTCAACTTAACAAGTTTGGAGGTCTTATATAACCTCTTCTGAAAGCACTATCGTCTTCACCTTCTTATAAAAACATTAGATTATTACATATATAATATAAATAAAGAGATTATTATTAAAACTGCTTTAAAGGATATGAGCCATAAAACCATGAAATAAATACCAAACCGAAGCTCCCCAAAACGTAAAATTACAATTATAACAAAAGTAAAGGAAAAAATATGAATACCACCAATCAAGTGTTTTTTACTCTCTTACTATTCAGGTCACACTATACCAAATCTCTTTCTACAAACTTCCTTCTAATTTCGATTCTACCTACACCATGCTTCTTCTCTAGTGCTTGCAGATCTTCTCCCTTATTAGATCTTAGCATCTCATCATCTTCACGTGTCCAAATACCTGGAACGTTAGGTGGTGGATTAATGTTATCTTTGAACATTGTTAAGAAATAACGTGGGAAAACCATCAAATCACCCGATAGTGCAGTTAATATACTTGTACTGAACGTCCTACGTACACCGGCTTCATCAGACAAATCCTGTACTAACTTTTCAGCTTGCGATGGTTCGTAATCACGAGTGATGACTTCATTTACTTTCAACATAAACTCCCTTGTGGATCCCATTTGGAAAAATGTAGGTAAAAATAATTCAATCGATGCAATGGGAGGTGGGAATTTGATTGAATTTGGATCAATATTATCGTACTCTTCCTCTTCATTAGTGAAGTCGTTACGAATAGCATCTGCAATTTCCTGTGGGTACTCAAATGGTAACGTACTTTCTAATTTTGATAAATCATTCTTCAAACTTGAAATAAATTGCATGGTTTCTTCATCTAACAATTCATTTTCAGGGATTGGATAATTAGGTCCAGTAGCTTGACCATTAGCAGCAGCAGCGGCAGCAGCAGCTACATCTGCATTTGAAATTGATTGTTCATGCTCATTTGATACTGGTTTTGCTGAAATATAAGCTCTTGCCCTTTTCACTGACGAATTATAATTACCTGGAGTAGGTGCATTGACTCGTTTAGGTCTATTTGTTAAATTTTTCATTGGTTTAGGTTCTCTTCCAGAAGCCCTTTCTATTTCATAGTAAGCAATATAAGCATCAACACCGAATGTTAAAAGAAATTTTCTATACCTGTCTCTCCAAGCGTTTTCTGTATGGGTAGGGTTTTCATCTGCAAAACTTTTGAAAAACTCTCTAGCAATAGGACCTTTACGATCATTCACCTTGTATTCTTTAAAACCTGGTTCGCTACCAGGAATATGATTTGGATCCATAGTCATATTCCTTCTTGCAATTGCAGTCGGACTATCTTGAGCTGATATTAACGATTGTCCACTGTCTGGATCAATTTGATATAGATCGCGATAGAATTGTTTCTTAACAGATACTGCTAATGCATAATCTTCGTCGGCTGTAAACTTCTTCTTAATGGATGGGGGTAAAAGTTTAGTTTTAATTAAATTACCATCTTCGTCACGAACTAATTTACCGTATTTATCGACTTCGTAAACGAAATCTAATCTTTTTGAGAGATATACACGGAATCTATGTCTAATAGAATTCCCTGTATGGTTTGGAACGTAATGCGATATTTCATCGTATAAGGTATGAGTTGTACGTCTTGTTGGATTCTTTCTAACAACATCAAGGATAAATTCATCTTCAGTTTCAGTAAATGATGATTTATTATGAGTTGGTCCATTAGGTGATCTTACTAAAGGCGATCTTGAATTTTCATAAGCATGAGAACGATTTTGTGCAACATGAGATTCTCCATTTTGTTCATGTTGTTGTTGTTGTTGTTGTTGTTGTTGTTGTTGTTGCTGTTGTTGCTGTTGTTGCTGTTCTTGTTCATGTTGTAGTTTAATATGAGCCGGCATATCAGTGCCTAAAGATGACTGTGGTTGAGAGCTTGTATTCCTTTGATCCTCGGATAGTTGTTCACGTGCAATGTCTTGATTTATATTTTCCATTTCGATATTATGTTCGTGTATCAATTTCAATTGTTCCTCTCTCTGTTGTTGTTGTTGTTGTTGTTGTTGTTGTTGTTTCTGTTCTGATTCTTGGTGTGCCGTGTTTGAGGAATCATGTTGATCAGGTTCTAATCCATTTTGCTCTACAGCCTGTTGTTCTTCAGACACATGGTTTTGAATATGATCATTTTGATCAGCTTTCTCTCCATCTCCGTTCAAGGATCTTAATTCGGAATCAATAACTGCACGGAATTCATCATATGGAACCAAATAGTTTTCGAGAGGTAATAATGTATCTCTTGCGATACATGTTCTAATATAAGTCGTGGTTATAGTAGGTAATTTTGTATCATTGTATGGGGAAACGACAAAGAAGTCTGAAGAAGCTTGTTGTGGCAATGCCTTAACAATTTCACCACCGTTAGCAGTAATTAGACGTTCCAGTTGATCAGCTTCTGTAGATGAGTCAATAGCACCAGAATCACGATTAATAAAGAATTTTATATTTTCAAAAACAAGTTTCTTTTTAACTGGATTTGCGCCGTTATCACTTGTGTTTGAATTCGTACGAAGAGGTGCTTCTGTACTTATGCCATCTGCACTAGCCACAGCTGGAGCACCTACTTCATGAGACATTGGAGAGGACACATCGACTGAGGTTGGACCAGATTCTATTGTTCCATTCGTATGTCCGTTTGTTGCAATGTCAACCATTGCATTTCCAGTAGCAACGGGTTCGGTCACGCTTGAAGGTTCAGTTGGCGGAACAACTAAACTAACTTGAGTCGCTTGGGGATCAGTAATAGTTGGTGCTCCTTCAGCTTTCAATTTCTCTACCTTAACATTGGCCGCAACTAATGAAACAGCATCTTCGACATGTACTAAGGGTTCCCCAGCATTAACATTGTCGGTATTGTTTACATGGGACGCGTCGTCTCCGTGGCTGTCAATCATGTTTGAATTAAGGGCATCAACAAAGTGTTCTGGAGCTGTTTCGAAATTCTGTGAGCTTGACATGATAGTAACTGTAGTTATATCAGTAGTTGTATAAAATAGACTGAACTGGACGATATTAACAACAGGTTGGTAACAATTGCTTGAAATAGTTATTAATATTTGTCGATGAGTAGCCTTGGCCTATTTGTTTTCAATTGGGTAATGGGTTTTCTTCAGAATGGTGTGTTGATGGTAATTTGCAAGAAATATAAACAAGCTGGGTGTACCAATTTAAATCAAGAAACGCAAAAAAAAATTGGAATCATATTTTTTCCTGAAGGGACAAAAAAATTAAGGAAGACACCGGGTAATCTATTTACCCCGGCACGTGATAAGAACCTGCCTTGGAAAATTCCAAATTCATATTTCCGTCGGATATTGCCGGATGAGAACTCCATATGGAAAGAGATGTCCTAACATGACCTGGGGTATCATACCCCCTCGTCATCATCCAGCTATTCATGGAAATAGGATAATTTAATTATCGAGATATGATCTATTTTAATTTTATATATGATAATATGTACTTTATATTCTCATGTATATAGTGTCTAAAAATTATTGCGTTTTCTTTTTTTTTACTTATTCCTTAATTCAACAATCAACTTGGACAAGTCGATGTTCGTATTTGCCTTTCTTTTCATTGTATTTATATTCCATCGCAGACAATTCACCACCTTTGGCGCATCCAGAATCTAACCCTTTTGTATGCTTTCTCAAATTCAATCCGGTTCTTGAGTCATGCCCATAAAATACAGTGACATTCTTGTACAAACTTCCATATTCATCCCATAATTTGTACCATTTTATACTATGTTTCGTATCCGGTTCTCTAGAAGTATGAGTCCAATCATCCTCGTCTACATATTTCATATCAGTCAATGCTTTAACGCTTGATAATGGATGTGTATGTCTATGTGGACCATGATCCATAAAATCTCCAGGTAAAACACCCGCATGAGCCCCAAATAAAGTTTCTCTTGTTAACTCCAATTCAACCTCAATTGCTACTGAACAATGCTGAGCTAAAGCCAATAAATTAACATAACCAACCTCTTTGGCAATTTGTCTATGTCTTGCACTAATTTTAGAGATATCTTGAGGTGTAAATGAATGGTCTGTAGTGAAGTTTAATGGATTACGAACACTATGAATCGTTCGCCCCTTAGATAATGGTAAATGTGGGTTCAAATACGCTAAAAGAACTAAAATATCATTATTTCCCAAAACACATTTTATTTGGTCTTTATGTTCCAATATATAGGAAACAACTTTCCGAGAATCTGGTCCTTTAATCATGAAATCACCCAGAAGTATAAGCAATGTATTTTCATCGAGACCATTTAATTTATTATCGATCAAGTCTTTAAATTCAGTATATTTCCCATGAACATCACCAGTGAAAATCACTCTTTGATTTGGATCAGTTATTCGGTACGGTTCTTGTAATGTTTTTATAGTTGGAAAGAATTTAAGAGACGAGGAGTCCTCCTTTAAAATATAGATAACATATAATGTAAATGTTGCTATGAATATGAAGATAGATGTTATAGTAATATACGGTCTCATACTAAATCGAAAAGTAACACACGAAAGCGTTTATTCGGTGTATGTCCCGGTCTAAGGTTAAATAAACTGAATTGTATTCTTCTTATTAAATGAAATTTCGAAGCTTCTTATATAAGCATATACGAAAAAGTAGATGGCTTCTAAGAGACAACCTCGCCTCGTAACTGCACCTACGTAATCTAAGTTTTGTTAGATAATGATGTCCACGGAAATAACCTTGTTACCGGCGCGTTCCCCGGTAAATCGAATAAGGTTAATTTAATCGTCCGCCTAGCTAGTTCAATGTTACACAACAAAAAAGGGTATTTCAGAAGATACATGAAGAATCTTTTCGTTGACTTTAGATTATCCCATTAATTACATATATACTGTTCCTTATTCAAAGACCCGACACATATGATGGAAGGGAAGAAATAGTAAACGTAACGAAAGACATTGAAAAATAAGATAGACTTGGCTATTTTCTTGACTTTATAGGTAAAACCTGGAGACTACGAAGAGTGCTCTTGATATGCAAACAGACTTAATTTATGATTATTTGAGGAAAGGACGCCATTCCTCAAAGTACTTCTTGGAGTAGAGGTAAAAGCTCAAAAGAACTGCTGTAAACCTATTGGAGATAATAAGCAGCATGTTCTTGATTCAAATGGCCTCGCAAGCACATTCTTTTGTTAAAGAATATGATTTCAAACTGTAAAATATCTCTTTCACAATAGTATAGATTGAGAACCTTAAACGCCTGAGTAAAATAATACTCATATTGTCTTTTTTTCGACATAAGATATATGGTCTAAATAAATAATGTCGCCATTGATCGTAATATCCATGGCACCTTTGTCGGTTTAAATGCATTTCATTTCTTATCCTTCAGTAAATCAGGATCGACCCTAGTACCAAGGTGCTTTCCCGTCAGGAACTGTAGTTCTTTTTTATTAGGACATTTGTGTAAAACTTCCTCTGGAAAATACTCCTGTTTGACCTTACCATCAACGTAGTCTGGATTATATTTATATCCTTTACTGTATCCCAGATCTTTCATCAACGAAGTGGGTGCGTTTCTAATATGCATTGGAATCTCACTGCTAGCTAAGGAATATTTGTTTTCATTTAACATGCTTTTTATATTGTTCCAAGCTCTGTATATTTCAACAGATTTGGGGGCTCTTGCCAATGCAACACAACAGTGCACAAGTGCCATATCGGCTTCAGGTAATCCTAGCTTCATCACAGTGTCGTGAGCTGCAATCGCTAGAGATAGTAATGAGTTATCTCTTATTCCTATATCTTCACTCGCAATACGAATCATTCTTCTTGCAACATAAAGCGGGTCTTCACCACCTTGTAACATCCTTGCTAAATAATAAAGACTAGCATTTTCGTCACTTCCTCTTACAGCCTTATGGAATGCTGATATGGCATCATAATGGAAGTCACCTTTTACGTCATAATAGGTGTTCAATATACTATCACTATTATTTTTGATTATGTCCCGAACATCATTCAGAGTAATTACTTTCTTCTCTTCGCTTTCAGCAGTCTCAGCACTGTTCCCTTTGCCATTCGTCTTATCATCTTGCCTTGTTGAGATTTCAACCTTTTCTAGTATATTGAGAGCTCTTCTAGCATCTCCGACAGAAACGTCAACAATATATTCCATAATATCTCTTGAGAGTTGTAAAGCCTTAATATCACCCCAAAGTAATTTTCTAGATCTATTCAATAATGCAATGGCCCTATAAAGTACTATACACATCTCATTTGTACTCAATTTTTCTAAAACGAACACTTGACATCTACTAATAAGAGCATTATTCAATTGAAAACTGGGATTTTCTGTAGTAGCACCAATTAAGATGATATCACCATTCTCAACATGCGGTAACAACAAATCTTGCTGAACTTTATTAAACCTATGAATTTCATCAATAAACAACACGGTCCTACGCCTTGTTAATTGGAATTCCTTCTTTGCCTTTTCAAAAATGCCTCTTAGTTCCTGAGTATTTGCTTTAGTAGCACTAGTCTCTATCATCCAATAATGGACTGGTCGTTCATCCTTGCTACCTGAGCTGGAAACAGCACTAGCCTCTTTGGTAAACAGCCTCGCTAATGAAGTTTTACCAACACCAGGCGGCCCCCAAAGTATCATAGACGGTATTATACCCTGTCTAATATATTGAAACAATGGACCTTTCTCCTGAGATAAAATATGTTGTTGGCCGACATACTCACGAAGGGTTTGAGGTCGCAATCTTTCGCTTAAAGGTAAATGAGCTGATTTCTTTAAAACTGCAATTTCTTCTTTTAATTTTGACTCAATACTTGATTGGGTAGCATTCACTCCTGTAGTTGAGGTACTAGTTTTTTTGGCTGCTGGAGTTGCAGGCTCGTTATCTAAATTTATCACTTCATGATTCCTTTTCGAACTGGAAGTCTTATCGGATGACGGGGATGACTCATTTGCTGTTGAAGGCAACCTATTATTACCAGATAGGTATGATTTTAGTGTGTTCCCTTGTCTTGGTATATGTTGTTTCTGTTGTGTTTTATGCTTGTTAGATGGGCAGATATCGAGATGATCATTAAGGGTCATTAAAAGTACGCGAGATTCACATAATGGACACGCAATAAACCGCTTACTGTTCGGAGCTTGGGTCGATAATTTCGATTGATGATTATTCATTTATACTAGATAGGATTTGGCCAGGTATGGTGCGTCTACAGGTAGATATATTGGAGTAAAATATTGAGATCTTGATCAACTGATATGCTAAAGTTAAATTTTCAGCTTTTTCGAAGCTAGCGCCGATGAAAGTTCGCCTAAAGATAAGCTGAAGATAAAGACAAAGGAACAACAAGGTGTTTGCAAGAATGCGTACAAATACCAATCCATTTTTTTACAAGAACTGAATTGATGAAACTGACATAACTTAGGACGTTTTACACCTATCGTTCAATTTAAAATAGGATAAATAGTAACAATCTTACTGAAGTGACGATCGGAATTGGTAACAATGAATTGTAAAGTACCGACTGCCGTCCTTATTGTACTTCTTTTGGCATCTCGTCTTTATCTCCAACCTATTTATTCTCTAATCTCAGATTGTGATGAGACTTTCAATTATTGGGAACCATTAAACCTACTAGTGAGAGGATTTGGGAAACAAACATGGGAATATTCTCCAGAATATTCCATAAGATCATGGGCATTTCTTTCTCCATTATATGTTTTGTTATATCCGTTTAATAAATATCTGGTTGCTCATAATTTACCTTCCAGCTGGAATTTTTATTTGATAAGAATCTTCTTAGGCTTAGTAAGTGTGGTACTGGAAATTAAGGCTTACAGAGAAATCCGTAGAACATTGAATGGACAAGTGGCTAATATCTGGTTATTTTTCCAAATTTTTAATCCAGGTTGGTTCCATGCATCAGTTGAATTATTACCTTCCACATTAGCTATGGTATTATACTTAGGATCTATAAAACATACTCTACGCTATTTATCAACGAAATCAACTCCAAATTTTGTGGCAAGTCTAACTTTTAATTTCCTTTCTTCCATCCTAGGCTGGCCATTCGTTCTGGTCCTGAGTTTACCTCTATGCTTCCAATATCTCTTTACGCATAGAATTATTACGACTATCAGAACCGTGTTTGATTCATCTCTAGTAATTGTATTACTTACTGCTATCGTCATTGGTATTGACTCTGCATTCTACGGTAAGATTACCCCAGTTTCATGGAATATTCTTTCTTATAATGTTCTCAATACAACAGAGGAATCGGGTCCTAATATCTTTGGTGTTGAACCATGGAATTACTATATTCAGAACCTTATTTTGAACTTCCCAATTCCTGTATTGTTTTTCGCAATTATAGGTGTATTCCATCGTTCCCTATGGACCCTATGGTTATCATTAGTATTATGGATTGCAATCTTTACAAAACAACCACATAAGGAGGAAAGATTCATGTATCCAATTTACTCTGTAATTACATTGAGTGCTAGTATTGGACTTTACAACGTTTTAAAGACAGTAAAAAAATTAAGAATAAACAACATAAAATGTATAACAAAATCACTTAAATGGCTTACTATCCTATTGACTGCGTTACAAGCTATTTCACGCACGATTGCATTAACGAAAAATTATACCGCTCCATTGAAATTATTTGATCAATATAACCGAATTGCGTCTAATAAGGATTCCTTAACCAACATATGTATGGGTCGCGAATGGTACCATTACCCAAATTCTTTTTTCTTACCTTCGACAAGTAGGTTAAGATTTGTTAGATCTGGATTTGATGGATTATTACCTGGTGATTTTGCAGAAACTGGCAGTCTTTTCCAAAATATCAGAGAGATTCCAAAGGGAATGAACAATATGAACAAATTTGATCCAGAAAAACTAGTACCAATAGATGAATGTCAATATGTCATCGACATAACGCTTCCCGTTGACCTTGAAAAGGATACTTTTGATCCAATAAATCAAAATGCTGAATGGAACGAGATTGCATGTAGAAAATTTGTGGATATTGACAACTCAAGGATTATTGGTAGAACGTTTTATATACCGGATTATTTGGTTGCATCATTGAGAAAATACTTGCCTTCCGGGTTGAATTCATATCTTGATGCTGTCTATAATGCCGAATATGTGGATTATTGTCTGTATGAGAGAGCTCATATAGATACAAATGATTCAGCTGAATCCAATGATAAATGAAGGAAAGATTACTTATTTACATAAACATAAATTGAACAAAAAACAGTTACAGTTATTTTATGATAGTGTATTTTATCTTATATCGCTATATGTTACATTTACGTAAGTGAAGAGGCATTTACTTCGATTATGCTTTTTAATGGTAATTAGATGTCTTTATGTAGCATGCTTTCTCTGGCTGGACCGGTACCAACCCATTCAACTGGAATACCGACGAAATCTTCAATGTATTTCAAATATTTCTTAGCATTTTCTGGTAATTGTTCATACTCAGTGATCTTAGTGATATCTTGTTCCCAACCTGGTAAAGTAACGTATTCTACGTCAACTTCACCTAATGTCATCAAATCTTCTGGGAATAAATCTAATGCCTTACCCTTAATGGAATATGAAATACCGACTGGAATTTCTTTGAATGTATCAAGAACGTCCAATTTGGTGATATTTAAACTCGTATAACCATTAATTAAACTTGAATATTTCAAGACGACTAGATCTAACCAACCACAACGACGTTTACGACCAGTAGTGACACCGAATTCAGCACCAATAGTTTGTAATTTTTCACCTTCTTCATTTAATTGTTCAGTTGGGAATGGACCTTCACCAACACGAGTGGTATAAGCTTTAACAACACCATAAACTTTGTCAATAGTACGTGGTGGGATACCTAACCCAGTAACTACACCACCAATACCGGTGTTAGAGGAGGTAACATATGGATAAGTACCGAAATCGATATCAAGCATCAACGCATTGGCACCTTCAACTAAGATTTTTTTATTTTCTTGGATAGCCTTATGCATGAAAACAACGGAATCAACAACGAATGGTTTCAAAGCATCTCTATATTTTTTATATTCAGCCAATTTAGCTTCAACATCATATTCAAACCCACCATACCTTTGTTTTCTAGTTTCCACTAATCTCTTATATTTGACGACAAATTCATCCCAAGCACCGGGATTATCGTTAACTAAATGATGAACTCTCAAACCTGATCTAGAAGCCTTTGTGGAATAAGTTGGTCCAATACCCTTACCAGTGGTACCGATATTCTTACCATCTTTGGAACGACCAGACAGTTCATTTTCTCTCAATTTATCAGTAACTTGATGGAAATCGAAAACCAAATGAGCTCTAGATGACACAAACAACCTTTCTCTACAGTTATTCAACCCTTTTGCTTCCAACGTTTCTAGTTCTTTGAAAAATGATGGGACATGAATGACCACACCATTACCCAATAAATTCTGACAATTTGGATTAACTAACCCAGATGGTAACATATGAAAATCATACTTTACTCCATCAACGATGATAGTATGTCCTGCATTGTTACCACCTGCACAACGAGCAACAATGTCGTACTTGCCGACTAATAAATCAACTAGTTTACCCTTACCTTCGTCACCCCATTGAGATCCCAATACGACGTTAACCATTTTGTATAAAAGTTTTTCTGTTTTCTTTTTAAAATGAGCTTTTTGTTACTATGAATGAAAGTAAGTTTCCGAACGTTCTGCGTGAATTTTATGTAAGAAGAACAAGCATTAAATAATAGTATACAAAGAAGAAGAAGGTTATTTATTAATTGTTATTTCTTTATTTTGTTTTTTGTATTCTTTTAAACAGACCTGTAAGAGACAAGAATTAGAAAGACTAAATATAATGAAGGGCATATAAACTGAGGAATATTCCGAGGTTTAAATAGTAATTACTCGTTCAGGTGACTTCACAAATTTTTTTTTCTCAATTCCAATTTCTTTTTTCCTTAATTACGTGAACTTCTCTTGTTACGCGCACATCTTATTTAAAATTAAGTTAAATTACCTTATTTAAAATAGTTTGACTTCTTTTTTTTTTGCTTGTTTGCCTTCACGTGCTTCTTAAAGAGAAAACACTGAAACGCTGACCACGTTTGCGGGTCAAATCACGAATCCGCGGAAACATTGTTTGTTACCCGCAGTGTGGACAAAGAAAATGTGGGGTTTCATATTCCTTTGTGAGCAGACATGGTTGGCTCCCATTATGGGGAGCGGGATGGATTAAAGGATTTGGGAAACAATGGAGCGGGCTGGAATGGCTTCTGATTGGGGTTCGAGTCCGAGGGGAGGGGCAAAAATTTGAGGGCACAGATAACTAGCTAAACCATTTTCATAATGAGTAGTGAATAGAGTAAGAACATTATATAAATTAAACTAGCTAGTACCCGGGTGGGACAGGTTTTGGATTACCCTTCGGACCGGCGGTAACGCGAAAAAAATTAAACCCTTTGGCATACAGCGGGGTTCTAAATAGTTGTGAGGTTAAAGAAAATTCCTTATTATAAGGTTTCTCAATATATATCTATACATATATATTTGAAATTGAAACCATCATTTAACTTTAGACTAAGTAGAAACTGTAAAGCAGAGGGATTATCTGAAAGATTTCCTTCCTCTAAGACGGTAAAAATATTAGATAGTTCATCGTTGCTTATTTATAGAAAGATCATCTCAAGTAAGTTGTGGTAGACCCGTGGAAGAAGGAGGAGGTGGAAGAGCAGGCTGTGAGTGTAAATAAGATTTTTTGCTCATATAATTCCCTTGAATATAGCTTATAACTATTTGAAGTAGAGAGAACGTATGTATATGTAGCCTTAAGTAAGCAAACGATCTAAGAAAACAAATAAATAAACAACAAACCTCAGACGTTACGGGTTGTTGACATTGGAAGCTTGAAAAAGAGGGCTTGTCCGGGAAAACCAATAAATGATGGGTCTTCTAAAATCTGTTTTTTTGTAGAAAAAGCAAACAAATAAAAGAAAGGGCAAAATATGTCTCGGGTGTTCTCCCGCGTTTTCCTGTTACCCCCGGTCCAAAGGGTGCGAATGCGCTAACTGATTCTTCGGTATCCTCAATCGCATCTTCTTGTTCATCAATAGCAAGATCTTCACTGTCAGTTTCACCCTTTAGTTCGAGCCTGCCATCGTCATTCTCATGTTTTGGTTCGAGATACTGATCAATTTCACCATCTGAAACGCTACTGAAAGTGCAGGTAGTTGCCTTAATTATGTCATTAGTAATTAATGCCAACTGGTGAACTAAACATGCAATAGCTTCTTCAAAATGACACACATGCGAGCTTCTTTAAATACGTCATCTACACCTAGGACTTTAGAGCAATTATCCATAGAAACCTGAGTTTAGAAATCCATGGGCTTTATATTTCTCGGTGATGGATTGTTACAACCAAAGGATGCCTTGTCTCCAATTTATGCTTAACACTGAAGAGATCGATAGTAAGGCAATGGTCTTCACACCTTTACCAAACATAGTCAAAGTAACAGAACGAAATACTCATTTTTACTCTTACACCATCAATCATCAGATTCCATTCCAAGGAATATCGAACCAGCATCTCTCAACTCTTGAATTCTCATTATACAGCGTATCTGGATTTAACACCTATAGCAAGATCCGGACCATGACTATATTATGACTTTTTATCGTTGACATACTCCGAGAATAATGAGCATTTCCTGTAGTTGCTTTTCTGTATGCTATAGTCTAACTAGTGTCACTTTATTTTTAACTTCCCTGTTGTCACGTTAAGAACGAATTCGTTTTTTAAAGATGCATTTTTTTATATTAAATAAAGTAAAGGCCTAGCTAGCATTACTATTATATATAATATAACATAAGCTAATTGCAATTGATGTGACTATTTAGTTATTACTGATATCTCATTACTAAACTAGATGTGACACATCAACTGTCGACTGGGGCGGTGGGGTAAGTGAGAAACTGATAATCCTAACATTTTACGACGGAAATCGATAAATTGAAAGGGTCATATTTATATTAAAAAATTGATACCAAAGGAAATCAGTAAAGTTTTTGACGTAAGCAAACACATGGAAAAAAAGAGATTGGACATCCCATTTTTTTATCATGCTTCGACCATATCCCTTAATCTTCTAATAGTAGATCTAACTGTGGCGGCTGCAGCGGTGGATACGGCATAAGCACCTCCTGCGACTGTCTTATTACAGGATTTACAGTTCCAAATACCTGCAGATCCTCTTTTCACAGTTTTCTTACCACAGAATGAACAATCATATCTAGCATGTTGTTGGACTTCCAACTTCTTGACTTGTCTTCTTAATGAGGAACCATAACGGACACCATATTTACCTGTGATGCCGACTTTCTTAGTTCTTTTGGACCTATAATAAGTTTTAATTTTTCCATTTAATTAAATCAACTTGTTAGTATTTATGCACAATAGTATAATCCAATTTCTATTTACTAATGAAAATAAACTTATTTTCATATCCATACATTTTGAAGTAGTGCCAAAAAAAATGCTACTATTATTGTTATTAGACTTTCTTTTCTTGAAATTAAATCTCAAATCATTATACAAGAAGAAAAAAAAAGCCCAGATAAGTTTTTATATTTATTTCGAGAATTTATTAAGTAATTTATTAACTAAGCGGGTAAACAGGCAAAACTTAAAATCCTCGAGGTCTTTGTTAGGAAAAAGAAATTTCTATTCTGCGGCGGAATCGTTGCAGGTGAAACCCTGAGAGGAAATTGCCTGTTTAATAACTCTAAGGCTCCGTGTTTCTAACACTCCTCCATATATTATATCAGGTGCCACAATTTGATCTGTGAGATGATGCAGAAAAATATTCTGATCGACTTTCTTGAAGACAGAAATTGATAGTGATGAACAAATAACTAAGAATACTTCCAACCAATACATAACAAAGAATCTGCAAAAGGAGACTCGAATATATTAAATGACTGGCAGAAGTTCTGGAGCTGGTGGAAAAAAGCAATTGAACAAGAATCAGGTTTTTAAACGACAAAAAGTCCGTAATGCAAGAACTATTAGAACAGAAGCACTTGCCTCATCTAAAGATGGTAATGACATAAGTGAGTCGGGAGGGATGTTGAAGGTGGACCAGTTCATCTTATCTCGTAAATTTGAAATTAAACAACTTCAATTGGCGATGCATAACTCTAAATTAACTAGTTCTACAAGAGTATTCCAAGCGTTACCGAGGAAATTACGTAGAAGAACAGCTTCCCATAATGTCAGAAGAATTCCCAAAAGAATGCGTAATAGAGCATTGAGAGAGATGATGAAAAGTGATCAACAACAGATAACCAAACGAAGACCTAAAAACAGTAAAACTCACGGATTAACAGCAGCACAACTTTATAAATTGAGAATGTCTGTCAAATTATTAAGATTAGCAGGAAAATCAACTTCACTGAAATTAGCATTACCAGAAAATATAACTGCGTCAAATTGTAATATTAGACAAAAAATGAAATCTTTGAAGACAATTATTAAGGAGTCCAAAAATTCTAAATCGGATGTGATTAAATTAAATAATAAGATGGGTAGTTATGATAATACGGGAATGAATAAACTGGCACCCATCCCCAAAGGTCGTATCAAGTATTTCAAAAGACAGAGATTTTTTACTTGGTTACCTACTCATGTCTGGAATGCCAAAAGATCTCATATGATCAAAAGATGGGGGTACCAAATACCGTGGTCACCGACACAAAAGTGTTTTAAATCTACTCATAGATTAGGCAGCCACTCTGCTGCGTCGGATGGTGCCTTGTGTATGGATTCTAGTTTTATGGGAACCATGATTGTCAACGATAATTCTCCAGAAAAGGTAGATAATTTTTTGAAATCCCTCATTTCTGATATGACACGTAAAAGAGCTACGTTAAAGAAATATATAGAATCCCAAACATGGTTTCAAGGTTTAATTTATGATACAAACCAGGTAGCACAAGGTCCTTGTGAAATTCTATGGATTAATGAAAATTCCGTCATTGTCCGTCTGCATCCATCTCTTTATGTCTCAGTTTTCAACAGATTATTAGAATTGGGCAAGAAGAGATTATCAATTCAAGATTGTCGCTATTCTTTAGGAAGTATTACAATTAGAGGTGCTAAAGCTCTTACTGCATTATCTAGCATACTAAGATCTCCCATGAGGTCTACCTCTTTTAATCAGTTTAAAACCATTGCAAACGTAACTGACGAAACAATTCTGCCCCAAAGATCTATGTTTGCATTTGAATGTAGTGACCCAAGATACCTATCAACACCTAAAAAATTGAATACAGGGCAACCGAATGGACCTTCTGCAGATGATATTATAAATTTACAAACTGCTTTCCCAAAAGATGACATTGCATCTATATTATCAAAAGTAACTGATCCTAAATTACGTGAAAAATCGTATGAAAATCAAAATACATTGAAAGGACTTGCCAAAAGACGTCAACAATTGCAAACGATGAAACCGGCTGATTCTTTCAAAAACTTGATTCCATTTAGAAAAGAACAAGATCCACTAATCCCAATAATATTAGTAAGAAGGTATATTACCAAGGATTGGGTGTTAATAGTACCATGGTTTTGGTTGTTACCATTTTGGTATCAGCTTAACCGTGTATCTAGAGTTTATCACACTGGATTAAGACAATGTCAACAATTAGACTTTGAAGAAGGTCGTCTGTATTTCCCAGATGATTACCCATTTACAAAGATTGGTTACATGGAGAATTCCCTATATAAAAAGGAAACACTGCAAGCAAAGTGGCAGAAGAAACCTGTCAGTAAAAAAGTGAATTACGCAAAAATAAAGGGAATCCATTTTAATGAACTTCCTGCTTTCACTGGCGAAATTGGTGATTATTTTAGTTGTGATTGGAAGCTCTTACAAATTTTAAGAAATGGTATTTGTTACCTCAGTAAAAATTCTGAAGAACTTAAAACCTGTGACCCGAAAAGAACCGCACAATTTGATGAAAAAACAGGGTATAGATTAATCAATAATTTAAACGACGTTTTTGAAGTATACAATGATGTTAAAAACAATGTGGTAGACGATTCTGAATTGCCTATTAAATTAGTCAATAAGGCTTCTAGTTTTGAAGCTCCTGACCTGATGTTTAATGGACCTATATCTGTTTCTATTGCCAAGGTGCCGATCCCTGTTATGGCTGTATCGTGTTCTTTAGTTGAAAAGGGTCATGCCAAAGACAATGCAAGAATTTACCGAATTCCGGAAAAGGATATGGGATTCTGGCTGCAAATGTTAAAGGGCATATACCGATCTGATGGTAAAAAAGACCACGATCAAGAAATCCCGTTACCAGGTGTACAAGATTTGATTGGGTTTATCACCAGTGCGACATACCACCTTGGAGAAGGTCATGGTATGGCGACTGGATACATCTATAACAGACCGTTCTCAGATATTAATGATCAAAAACTTGTTCTTATCAGAAATATAGGAACAAATGTATATAGGCTAGCCAAATGGAAACAAATAGTTGTGTAGAGATTTTCATAGATTAGATATATAGTGACTTCTAATAAATAATTTCCTGTAATATATACTAGGTATGTGGACCGTGGTATAATATATGGCACCATTTGACGGTAGAAAGTAATGAACAAAAGATGTTACCCGCACGAATGTATTTTTTTTTTCTTTCGCTTTTCATCAACGCCAAATGTTGAAGTGGCGAAGAGGGAAGGCACTGAAAATGAAAAAGTATAAATAGGGCATGAAGATCTGTTAATTAAACTTCTTCCAATTCCACTTCCAATTTTCCCGTTCTTGAAATTATTTTTCTTGTTTTTTTTTAAAATCCTCATACTTACCTTAAGATGTCAGAGGAGATCAAGTAGTCCTACTGACCGAATATATCCTTCCAATCAGAAGAATGCTAAGCATTTAAGTCATTGTTATGGATTCGTTACATTTCAATACTTTTTAATTGATGTAAGCTTCTTAGCCACTTACACATACTCGCGGAAGGTATATTTGCTGACGTTTCGTTTTCTCGTGTACCTTGAAAGGTAACTCTTGATTTCCTGCCTAAGGTTTTCAAGTCTTACTTCTTTTTAGGGCACCCTTTTTCCCTTCTGCCTGGAGAAGTTTGACACCGAGTACAAATCGGTGTTGAGGAAGCTGGGACCAACAGGAAGAGATTATTCTTCAAAGATGACTGTGGCTCTATATGAGAAGAGGTATCGACTAGTTAAAAGAGTTGATCCTGAAATAAGGAGGTTAAACTTTTTCACTGACATGATCATCTTCTTATATATCTATGGTTACTTTACTTCGGTAAAGAGTCTTTGAAGTTCAATTAGCTCCATGTGAGAAAATTCTTTTGGTTTTGGTAGAAACGGGTGGGTCTTATAATTTTTGATTTATTTTTTCCCCTTTCTCTCTTTATTTTTACTTCAAAGAGGTTTCTGAGGATAAATAGTATCTATTGTACTTTACTGTCAGTAGTATTTTTTTTATTTATTTCATTGTAATTTTAGATCAGAAGATCTATATTCTAATGGAATGCCTTACTAAATAAGATGAATGCCGGGATAGGGAAATGTGGTTTAAATGTAAACGTGTAAACTATATAGTTATAAATTATTATAATAGGACGTATATCATAGTAAAAGAATCTACTAGATCCTAAGATTGATTGAAAATGCATATTTCAGAGTATCGGATTTGTCACATTAAGTTTTGTCTAATATAATTATAACGTTAATCATACATAACATGTATCATATCTATACAACTAACTAGGATGAATGTTTTAGTTCGTCCCCTAATAAAAACCAGGAGAATATAAAAGTGGCAGCTTAGGATGATCTTGTTGCCATATCGCCAGTATATCCATAATGATGTCTTCAAACGGTATGAAAGATTCTTCACATTCTTGAACTTTTTCACTAAGCATATCAGCTAATTTTAATATTGCCTTACCACCAATTTTTGCATTTTCATTATCATCTTTAATATCAATATTTATTATATGAACCATTTGATTAAGATGACCACCTCTCAACATCAAATCTTCACAAACGGCATCGAAACATCTTTCCTCACAAGTGAAAACGAAATCAAATGTCTTTGTATTTGTTTGCCATTTTTCAGGTGCCTTCTTCAATTTACGATTACGGTCCAACATTTGTAATAATCCATTAGCTTTATAACGTTCAGGTGATTGGGATAATAAATCATTATAAATGTCATTATAAGGTGTACCAAAGGGATATACGTTTGGTTTATCGATAGACAAACCTGGTAATCTTACAGCAGAACCTGTCCCGTACGAACTTACATTGTATCCAGCTTCTTGTAACACTTTGTGTGATTCCATAGATCTATTATTATTAGAAGCACATACTGTGCAAAATTTTAAGTCTGTATTTCTGGTCATATTCTCGTGAGGATGTTGTGTATATTTTCGTTTGTTTTTTCCTGATAGATAAATGTAATCAGATTTTGATCAAATAATGAAGAAATACTCTATATGTACTTTTATATTATTTAAATGTTACTTCATACAAAACACGTAAAGATAAAATTTAATATACTATCTCGACTCACTCATGTACGCATCTTACGTATTGTGTGTGTCCAGCCTTTCTAACATCTGATTAATGCGTATGTATAGATCAGATCGACGCCCGTTTGAAATTTTCGCTAACAAAAATCATTATTTTTATTATTATGAAGAAATTTATAATATATAGATAAACTCCGGGTAACACAAGGATGACAAAGGAATGTGACTGTCAATCTATCATTATCGTAAAATAACATCTGGAAATATTGTTTAAGAATATTATCAATTACCTGATATAAATGGCCAATATATACACACCTAAAATATATAATAGATCCTACGCACCCATCTTCTATCCTCTCTGGGTATCTCGGTACATCCCTTCATCTGAATATGGGCAAAGGGTTTGCAACGCCGATTGTATCATGCTCAACAAGAACTTTTTCTACCTCAATCTCACCGACTGTATTTGAACAACACGCATTTCCTATTACCATAATGTTTTGTTTCTTGCACTGTATGTCTTGAAATCCGTCATCTTTAGAGCTTGAAGGAGTCCCCCCTACCTGTTGTAATAGCGCACCTACATCTACATAATCATCTCCTTCCACAGAAGTATTTGCATCAATATCTTGCGTCCTTGACACATTAGAACACATAGTTTCAAGATCAAACTCGTCTTTATTATTCATATCAATGTCTATATCAAAATTCATATCGTCGGGATGCATTTCAAGGATATTGATTATCTTGGACTCCTTTATTTCCTTTTGCCATTGCTCCCACTCTTTTCTCCCGGTAATCTGGATCCCCAATAACATCGATGGATCCATATCTGCAAGGGACAATTTACCAAAATTTGTAGTATGACAAGTCTCATAAAAAAGATCATTCTTATCATATGATGGTTGTGGAGAATGTGGATCAAAATAAAGTAATTCATCACCTTGGTATCCAAAAAAATACAATGACGATGAAGGTCGACCTCCAGCTATGCCTATCGAATATTCTGAACTCAATATACGTCGTATACTATCCCAATAACATCTATTAATTGTTTCAATCCCTAATTTTACACCCAATAAAATCAATATCGTTTTATCTTTTTGTCCATTCCTAGCCTCACCAGTATGTCCCTCGTTAAAGACGTCCTCCACTTCTGTCTTGTATATGTCACCTGAAGAGACAGATATGAGACACTTATCAATACCACACTCAGGAAATTCATGTACTAAACTTTGTATACTTCTAGCTGTAGCTGCAGGCCCGAACCATTCTCCAGGTTTTTTCCCAGACAATTGCATCCCTTTTGAAATAAATCGATGCAATGAAAAGGGCTTCTCAGGAGTATCCATGAACCAAGATGCAATTTCATTCGATTTCTCAGTCATTTTTAAATCAGTATTATCATCAAACCTCCAATCTCTACCAAGGTTCCTTAATTGTAAAGCATTACCTAATAAACTTTGCCCCGTTCTAATCATACATCCCCATCCGATATCCGTGAAGAAACAATCTGGATTAGAAATTACGTTCTCCAATGTATTAATAGGATTCTCTCTAAGTATAAAACTAAAATGGAATGGGGATGGACCATCCGACATCCTTTGAATAGGTTTAAACCTTGTTCTATAAGTGAAATTCAATCTTGACTTAATATCTGACATTAATTCTTCCGTACATCCTTAGTAGTTCCATCTTTACTATTGTTACTTCGATTGAAGATCTGATAGAAAAAGGACGTTATAGGTTGTGTTCGTCCTACTTCATCTTCTGAATCCTCTTCCTTCCCCTTCTCCTCGTTTATAATCGCCTTCTTACTAATACTCCCGGCAATTTTTGTGTTAGGATACGTTATACTAAGTATCGTAATTCTTTCAGTTCCATCCAATTCGACACCATTCATACTTCCAGTCAGTGTGTTGACATTCCCTTCAATAATACTGGTAACTTGATCTATCATATTTTTTAGAATAGATTATTAACAGGGTTTCCGAACTTTCGTGGTCCCCTATTGAATGAAGTTATATTCTTGTAGTTGTGATTCTGTCACCCTTTTCAAAACTCACATAGTAGCGGCGCTTCTTGAAAAGTCATATTAATTCAAATTTAATTAACAAATTAATCATTGAAATTCTTAGTTTGAGTTTATTCTGGCATAGAATATTAGAAGTCATCTTTGAACTGAGAAATTAACAAAAGGCACTAGATATTTCAGAACGACATGGCAAAAAGACATAAGCATTATGGTGGTACGAAGAAGAAACCATCTCCAAGTGGTAGCAAGAAAAATAACCAAGTTAAAAGCAAGCATAAGAAGATTAAACATCGTCGTCCTCAATCAAACACCGAAGGAGGAGTTTCTAGCTGGTATAATTCATCCAATCCATTAGGTGCTGGTGATTTAGAGGACATTTCTATTGATTATTATAATCCAGGAAGGGCTGTGATATCAGCAAAGACCGTTGAAGATTATTATTTTGGACGTGGAAATGGAAAAAAACAATCAATGAGATCCGGTGGGTTAAGGCCTGGGAATCGACATGAGTCTAGTTCAAGTGTTAATAGTCTCAGTAACTTGGGATTCAGAAAGAGACCTATGATGTTTGTTAAATCGACAGAAGTTTATGATCCATCCCATGATATGATATTGAGGCTGAGAGAGAAGAATTCCATTACAAACAGAACCAAAGTAAATGTAATACTATCCTCCGATTCTGATGTAGATGTTGAATCTACGGTTGGAATAGAAAGTGCAACTACTGAACAAGTCTCTGATGGTAGTTCCGAAGAAGAAGAAGAAGATGATGATGATGATGATGATCGCTTTTCGGATATAAGTGATAGTGGATTGTTCTTTGTAGACGAACAAGGTACAGAAGAAACTAACACTGAATCCATTCGTACTGTACATGTTGAAGAAATCAAACAGATATCTAAGACGAGTATATCTAGACCTAATATAGAATGGAACCCATCGCTTCTTATCGGAAAGACAGAATTGAATTTAGACCAAGATGAAACCTCTGGATCCGTTTTGGTGAATAAAACAGAAAATAAATATCATCCCTTCCATTCTTATGTACAGAACATTTTGCAAAATGTAGAGGCTTCTGATGAGGGCGATGATGAGTTTGAAGACGATGAACCGTCTTCTTCTGAAGAAGAAGTCGATTACAACGACGACTATGACGTGGGTTATGAAGAAAATGACCATATAGAAATACTGAAACGTGAACGAAACAGAATCACTAGTCCTCAAATCATACAGAAAATAGAAAAATTGTCTTTGCAAGAAGATAAATTACAAGAAAATTTGGATGAATATAAAAGTATCTTAGAAAACGATGAAATTGTAAGCGAGGAAGATTCAGAACCTGAGTTTGGCTATGTCGATGAAGATTATGTTATAAATACCTCTGAAGTTGTCGTTAGTAATATCAGACTTGGATATTCTGAAAATTCATACTTTCTCCAGTGCCATAGGCTATTTGGAGATTATAGTTCAAGATGGCTGGAAGAAGAAGCTTTTAGGGATTTTCTCGTTGGAGATCTAGGGTTACCAGAAAATCGGTCACGCTCATATTTCAAATTCGTCAAGAATTCTCTAATACCGAAAGAGGAGACACCAGAACCGACGTATTCTGATATTCCAATTTCTGATAGTAGTGTGGAAGAAGAAAATGATGATCATGATGACTTTAATATAAGGAATGAAAGTGCTAATTATCGAATTTCCGAAATGAACAATGAAAATGAAATACATATGACGTCTGATATGGATGAAGGATTGGATGACTTGGTTTCATATTCTATGAAATACATGGATGAACGTAGTCAGCAATACGAGACAAGATCTATCGAAACAAAAGGTAAAGGGAAGAAGAAGCAACTCCTTATCGAGGAAGCACTTGGGCTGGATCAAGAGACAATAGAAACTTTACAACAAAAATTACATAAAAGGATGGATGACAAGGCAAAGAAACGTAGAAGAAAAGAAGATTTTATTGACGAAGAAAATATGAATTCCGAAGACCTTTTCAAGAAATACCCCTACGGTCTTCATGTTCGAAATATAACTGATGAACTAGAATTGTTCTTGAAGCGTGGCAAAACTACTACCACATTTCCACCATTAGATCCACATGGTAATAAGACAGTAATGAAATTCGCGGAACATTACGGAACAAAGGCATCAAAAGTGGGCAAAGCAAATCACACGCATGTGTTAGTCTCAAAGACGAAAAGAACCAGATATACCAAGCCAAATTATAACCTAATTGGTCAACTTTTAAAACAACGTCCTGTCTTCATGAGGATAGATGTAAAACGGCCAAAAGAAGAACATGTTCGTGTGGAGAAAATACGTGTAAAGAGCGGAAAATATCAAGTTAAAGAAGGTGAAACCGTTGGTAAAGATGCTCCAGAGATTGGCCAAGAAAACATTGGTAGAAGAATATTGGAGAAATTAGGCTGGACGAGTGGTGAAGGGTTAGGACCTCATGGCAATAAAGGTATTAGTGAACCGTTAATGGCACGAATGAAAAAGAGCAAACATGGGGTGGGCCAGCTACAACATATCAACGGCTGATCAGACCTTTAAAACCATATATATATAAATTGTCATAGTTTTACATAGATTATAGATCGATATTGACCGAACTTTTATGAATCTATTACCAGTTTTTTGCATTTCGTGTTTTCCATTATGCGTTGATGGTAATTTTACGCGATGTGTACACAAAGATCTTTTGTTTTTGTGTTATTTACATAAAAAATGATGAATGAATTATTTAAGAAAGGTCATATTTGTCCTGAGGGACAGAAAAGGTTTCAAAGAAAAAGAGCCTAATTACAGAAGCTATATACTTTTGCAAGAGATTGATATTTCAACTAAGCTATCGTCACAATAATACAGCTAGCTTTTAGATTTTAGCTATGTCTACCGATGGGCAATATGTGCCATTCGATAGTAATCCAACTTTGAACTATCCAGAAATACATCGAGAAACTAAAAGAGCAGAAGCTGAAGAGGCGGCAATTAAGTTGAATAAGCAAAGAGGACATTATCTACCGGCAGCTGAGTGCTATTCTCATGCTCAAGCTACACCAAACAAGTCTTCATCATATAATAATAAGTTTGATGTTGCTAATTCTATTGATCATTCTACTCCTCAAGGGAAACCATTTCCAAATCCCAATTGTGCACCAAGCTCTGATCAAGAAATAATAGGTATTCAATTACTTCGAAAAATTGCTGAAGATTATAATTCATTAAGAAATACTAGCGAGCATAGTACAAAATTACTTACAGAACAACTAAAAGCTACTCGTCTTGAGTTAGAGAAAGTTCGTGAACAATATAACGTTTTAGAAACAAATCATGAAAAATTAATCGAGGAAAATAAGATTATACCCAGACTGGAAACTGAAAATGAGAGCCTAATTAAAGAAAATAATGCATTACATAAAGTACACCAAGAGTTTTCAGAAACGATGGAACAAGAAAAAGAAAGCCTAATTTCTGCCAACAAAAGTTTAGAGGAAAAGTTCGATAAACAGCTTGAAATTGCAACATTAAAGAAAGAAGAACAATTAAAGACATTAACAACTGAAAATCAATTCCTAAAAAATCAGCTTGAAGAAATGAAGAAGAAGATAAGCCACCTTGAATTCGGTAAGGAAGGCTTTATTAAAAAACTTAATGAATCCACGATGTTCAACATTGACATAGGTCCTACTATTCTTGATTATTCATCATTAAGTTCCTCCTTCACTTTGAATGAGTTGTTTCAGACAAAACATCCTGAAATACTAAGATTTTATACTCAAGAAGACGAAATTAAAATCACAAAAGCAAGTGATGATCTAAAACAAAAATCAAAACAGATCGACGAATTCGATAAGAAGAATAAATCAATAAGGAAGGTTTTAGAGGAAACAGAAACACAACTGGAAAAGTATAAAACAGAAAACGAAGATTTAAAACAGGGTAAAATTTTCAAATCAAAAATAAAATTATTAGAAGATGATTTAGAAAAGACAGTTGAGACATTAAATGAGACATGTGAGAACATGGCTTTAGCAAAGGCAGAAACGGAGAAATGGAAAATGAAAATACGAGACATCCAAGGTGATGCAGCTGAACGTATCAAATACGATAGATATCAATTAATGAAACTTGGTATTACGGAAGACCTATTTAAGACGTACGGCATCGATGAAGTAGAAATCTTAGATAAAATATCATTAGAGAATATAGTAAAGAGAACGATGGTTTTATTGAACATACCATTTAATGAATTAAATACGAAAATATCTCGAATTGCTGTATTTTTGAGATATGAAAAACCACTACTCAGAAAATTCGTCACTGAGTTGCATATGGCAACATTTGGAACATCAGCAGACTTGATCTATAAAGCGAACCGTGCGACTAAACAGTTCAATACCACTGGTGATCTGACGCATATCGATCATCCTCTAAACCGATGTCTAGATAAACTTTTAAACCAATTGATCTAATCTCTTATTATCAGGAAAAGATTGTATGAATATGTGGAAATTTCCCATTTAGCAAATTTAAGCGCTGAAAAAACTGAAATTTTTCAAAAAATCATCAACAAAAAAGCTTGATTAAATGGTAATTATATCATTGAAGAGCATGCATTATATTATGTAAAAACATAACACATATATTTATCATTGTATTAATAACATAGGTCATATAAACATTTGTTTATATTTTTTGCATAAAAGTGTCGTCATTTTACTATGAAGACTTGTTATTATGAATT
Organism: Naumovozyma dairenensis CBS 421; assembly: GCF_000227115.2. NCBI lineage: Eukaryota > Fungi > Ascomycota > Saccharomycetes > Saccharomycetales > Saccharomycetaceae > Naumovozyma > Naumovozyma dairenensis. Next base: position 902,439 of record NC_016484.1, read on the forward strand.
GCTAGGTGTGGAAGTTACAGCTTCTGACGCTGAGTTGAAGAAGGCATATAGGAAAAAGGCATTGCAGTTCCACCCCGATAAGAATCCAGATAATGTTGATGAAGCCACTGAAAACTTTGCCACTATAAGAGCAGCGTATGAAGTATTGTCAGATCCTCAAGAGAGAGCATGGTACGATGCACATAAGGAACAAATTTTGAATGATTCTCCCATTGGTACCGCTGAAGATGGTTATTATGATGATGAAGATCATGTAGTTGATTCTACGGTGACGGGAGTTACTACTGATGAGCTATTGATGTTTTTCAATCTTTCTTTATATACGAAGGTGAATGATTCCCCTGCTGGATTGTATCAAATTGCTGGTAAGATATTTAGTAAATTGGCTAAAGATGAAGTTATGTGTGGTAGAAGATTAGGGCTGAAAAATTATGATTTTTATCAAGATGATTATTTTGAAAATGATATTAATGAAATAGGATATTTGAAAGCTTGTGATAGACGTGGGTTTAACATTGATGATTCCAATTATTTGTTCCCGGGATTTGGATATTCAAGCACTGATTATGAATATTTGAAAAGATTTTATAAAGTATGGGCTAGCTTTAGTACGTTGAAAAGCTTCAGTTGGAAAGATGAATATATGTATTCTAGAACATATGATAGAAGGACGAAAAGAGAAATAAATAAACGAAATGAAAAAGCTAGACAACAAGCTAGAAATGAATATAATAAGACGGTGAAAAGGTTTGTTTCATTCATTAAGAAACTTGATAAAAGAATGAAAGATGGTATTAGAAGAGCCGAAGAAGAAAGGCTTCAAAAGGAAGAGCAAAGAAAGAAAGAACTAAAAGAAAATATTAATAAGAAAAATAATAATGTGGACGGTTCAGAGTTTGAAGTTCAAAGTTGGCAAGCTGTAGAGGAAAATTGGGATGAATTTGAAAAGAGATACGAGAGAGCAGATGAAATTAAAGATGATGAAACATTGGAAACAAGTATACCGACGAACGAATCTGATGAAATTATTGTATATGAATGTTTTGTTTGTAAAAAGGTTTTCAAATCAGAAAAGCAATTTGAGAACCATACCAAGACGAAGAGTCATAAGAAAAAGGTTTATGAATTACAAAAGGAAGTAAGGAAAGAAAATATGACTTTTGGCTTAGATGAGTTATCTGATTTAGACGAGTTTAAGTCTGTTGATGGTAGTACAATTGATGAAAATGACACTACTTTGAATATCAATGTTGATAAAATTGATCTTGAAAAACTTAATGCAGAATTGGCAGAAATTGAAAGGCAGCTTGCAGCGTCTCCTTCCGATTCCGATTCCGATTCCGATTCAGAAGATAATATTGATGGAAAGGTTGAGGAGTTTGAGATAGAGATCGACGATGTATCTTTGAATGAAGAAATGGACGATAAAACTGATGGAGTACAATCACCAGAATCTAATACGGAGAGCAAGCCTGCTGATAACAAAGAAAAAGATGACGGTGAAGATGACGAAGAGGAAGAGGAAGAGGAAGAGGAAGAGGAAGATGAGTTAACTAAAATCTTGGCTTCGTTAACGGAGAAAAAATTCCAAGTAAGTGATGAAGAAGAAGATTGGAATACCAATAATAAAAATAAGAAGAAAAAGAAGAGCAAGAAGCAAAACAATAAAAGTAAAGAGATTTCTTCGAGGACTAGTACACCTTCGTTGACTGTATCGAAAGAACCAAGCACAGATAATACAAATCAAACTGAAATATGTGGGACTTGTGGTCAAGTTTTTGACAGTCGTAATCATCTCTTCCAACATGTGAAGTCTATGGGCCATGCAGCGCCAACAAGTAAAGTGAAGAAAGCCAAGAAATCAAAGACGAAGAAGAAGAAGAACAAAATATAACTTAACCTAGAGAACTATAGACAGACTTTATAAAAAATAGCTACAAGCACTCATTGGTTGACCCTTTTTACAATATATTCATGATTCATGACAAGTAGATTCTTATATAAATAAAGAAAACTCCGCCCGGAAACCACAGCCATATGGTGTTTATTGTATTTATTTATTCTGTGCAGCGCGTTTTGGAAAATTTGCAAGAAAATACATTGAAAAGAGAACAGAAGTATGATGGGAAGATGAAAACAGAGCTGATCTGTGGATCGGTTTACAAATGATACACGAATGAAGGATCACAGACCAGTTGGTTATAATTCGCAGAAAATCTAAAGGGTTACATTGTGTTTTTAATATTGTTTACTTTGAAAAAAATTACATTACGTAATATCCACCTTTGAAACATCTATTACCTTATAATATACTCTTAATAAAAAACAACAAGAGTTAAACAACGAGAAACAAACCAGACATATACAAAACCGAGGAATGAGCAATTTAAATGATTCTGGAATGATACAAAACCATAATCAAGTCTCCAATTTGTCAAATGCATTGCGTCAAGTGAATATAGGAAACAGTAATACGACTACTGATCAAAGCAATATAAATTTGGAGTTATCATCAGAAAGTAATAACAATAATAGCAATCCAAGTAATAACGTGAATAATAATATCCCAACCCATCGAAATTATGAACAAGAACAAGAGAATCGAAATTATGTGCAACAACAGCAACAGCAGCAACAAGAACAAGATAATCGAAATTATGAACAACAAGGACAAATAAATTCACAAAACATACAACAACAGGAAAATCATCATCATACTCATAATATGAATATACAACAGCATCAAAACCATCATCCGGGACAACAATTACAACAACCTCAAGCACCATTCGGAGATGTTGAATACTCAAGAATCACAAAATTTTTCCAAAATCAACCAATGGAAGGTTACACGTTGTTCTCTCATCGATCTGCCCCAAATGGGTTCAAAGTTGCTATTGTGTTAAGTGAATTAGGACTACAATACAATACAATTTTTTTAGATTTCAATGTTGGAGAACACCGAGCACCAGAATTCGTATCAATGAATCCCAACGCAAGAGTCCCCGCATTAATTGATCATAACATGGATAATTTATCCATATGGGAGTCAGGAGCCATCTTATTACATCTAGTAAATAAATACTATAAAGAAACTGGCGATCCATTACTTTGGTCTGATGATTTAGCTGATCAAGCACAAATTAATGCTTGGTTATTTTTCCAAACTTCTGGTCATGCCCCTATGATTGGGCAAGCTTTACATTTCAGTTACTTCCATTCACAAAAGATCCCAAGTGCCATTGAACGTTATACTGATGAAGTTAGAAGAGTTTATGGCGTGGTAGAGATGGCATTGGCTGAAAGAAGAGAAGCAGTCGTCATGGAAATGGATACTGATAATGCTGCTGCTTATTCTTCTGGCACAACTCCATTATCACAAAGTAGATTCTTCGATTATCCTATATGGTTAGTTGGTGATAAATTAACAATTGCTGATTTAGCCTTCGTACCATGGAATAATGTCGTCGATAGGATTGGTATAAATATTAAAGTCGAATTCCCGGAAGTTTATAAATGGACAAAACATATGATGAGAAGACCTGCTGTTGTTAAAGCACTACGCGGTGAATAATAACAAATAACAAATAATAATAAACACATGTTTTAATTACCATTCCTTTTTCGTACAGAATTAGTTATTATTCTCAATATATGATTTTTGTATGTATATAAGAATATATTGAATTACTTAGCAAACATAAAAGTTAAACTTCATTCGCAAGATGAACTTCTCTTTTCAACAAAGTTCAATATATGTACGAAAAGGTTTGGAGAAAATGGGTGCGTATATCATTAATATATAGGATCTGCTAGATTAGAAGAACATTCCAATTCAACGAGGTATGTTTTCTTCTCGAATTGGGAAAGGTATCTCTATTTCTTCACCGCCATATTCCCTATGTAATAACCATCGACTTTAACTGTGTGGGCGGCGCTTTGTGAAAAATTATACAGACTATACACAGCATGGCCAGGCTTTAGACCTTGTATATAACATTATATGACATCAGATTACAAGGACAAACTTGCATTATTATCATTACCTCACCACATATATTGAGTTCTGAATTGAACGTTGTTTATCAAATTATCATTTTCAAAGCTAAAGAAGAAAAGGTCGTACTATTATCTTTGGATGAGTTCAGTAGTGGCAGAAATATAAGGAATATATTGCTTAACAGATCTATATTGAACATATCATTTTGACCACTTAACAACAGTAAAGATAGTTTGTGTGAAATAATAGGAGGAAAAGAGATGAAAACATTGTTTGAACTTGCAAAATTGTCACTCATGAGAAACATTAATGTCTTAGAAGATATAGGAGATGTTCCATTCAGATTAATTGCAGACGTATTGAATATAGTCAGCAAAGAACAATTAAACAAATTAGAGGAGAGAAGTTTATTTTTAGTTTTTGAAGATGATGAATTGTGGTTAAAATTCATACAGAAATATTATCCAACGCATGTGCATGAACAATTTGTATCCAAAAAGGACACTATTATACATTATTACATGAATTTTATAAGGAAAAATCATCCTGATATACTCCCAATGGGGAGCCTTGAAGATTCTAATATGAAAGAATTGATTGATTCATTTTTCAAGGATTTAATTAAGAAAGATATAAAGAAGAATAAATATAGAGTTCCATATAGAATGCTCTATTTTAAATATCTTAATGATGATATTAAGAAGCAAGAAAGAAGCGCAGAAAAATTAAGATTACAAATGAACCAATTGAAAACAGAACGTGAACAGAATAAGACTATTGAAGTAGGATCCGTATATATACCGAGGGACTCATCAAGAAACTATAGGAAACCTGTGTTTACCAACGTTGGGTCATCGAAGATTTTGAATAGAACACTGCAAGAAGAAAGTCAACGATTACGAAAATTAAATGAAGAAAGGAAAAGAGTTAATAAGGGTAATCAAGAAAGATTAAAGAAGGGAATAATACGAACACCGGTGTCAAGAAGAGCCTTTGGGGGTGGTGTTGGTGTTGGCGTTGGTGTTGGCATTGGGAGTGGTCATATCGAAGAGGTGAATCAGCTGAGACCAGTGAGTAGTAAGTTTCAAAAACCTGAACCATCATCGAGTTCGATACGAAGTAGCCATGATTGTGACACAACACCTCGAGAACAGAACGATCGTTCAGTACGGCCGAATTCCGGTAGCAGTTCCTTATCACCTTCGGGACCATCACCGTCAACACAAGATACCATAAAAAGAGGTTCTGCGGTAAAGTCTCCTTTGAGGAAAAGAGGTAGAGATCAACCATCCATTTTCTTGAATCGAAAAAGAGGTCCTCCTCGTACTAATTCTAAATCGCCAGAAAACCCACCAAACATACCGGTCATACCTTCTCCACCCAGGCGTGAAAGAATCAAGGACCGGACAAATACAGCATCATCTATAGAAGAAGCATCAAAGAGAAAACTTTCTTTAAAAGATTATCTAAAGAAGTAGTCTAATAGCATCGTGTTAGAGCATATATATTTATATATATATATATATATATATATATATAATGAGAATCTCTATTCAAATATGGGAAAGTTCCACGGAACAGCGACTACTGTAAGCGCCCAAGTTATACGAACGAAAGAGATGACACACTTAGAAAGATGGCCCGATAACTATATCTTGTACTACAAGATGGGAAGAGTCAAGGTGGTTGATCCAGCATTATATATTGTATATTATGATACAGAGAATATTATACCCCCGATGATCCCTTTCTAACTTCCAACTTCGATATTGGAAACGGTACGTAAATTACCTTATAAACCGTTAAATAACCAGTAAATTTCTTAGTGATTTGAATAGAAAAACATTTTACCGACCGAACAGTCCGAATTAATTTAATTCTATCATCAAGACGAGAAGAAGACATTCCCGTGGACATACATACATACATACATACATACATACATACATATCTGAAAAATTATATATACCAACTTGTGCCGATCTTGAAAAAAATTATGTTAGTGCATCCAATTATATAAGTATTCCTGTCTTCTAAAGGTCTTCTTTCGTAGTATTCTATTGTTCTTGGATCATATTTAAAGCCCTTTCTATTCAAGCAAGATACGTAGAAGCAAGTGGTATCCATAATGTTCAAAAAATTCTCGAAAAAGAAAGAAGAGTCAGTGCCCAATGATCAATTAATCAAAGTGACGAAAGCAATTTCAAATCCTCCAGAATCTATCCATCTTAAAAAGGAAGACCCTTTAACTACTGAGCAAAAGCAAATGTACCTAGATGTCCTACATCATTTCCAAGATGAATCATTGACTTTCCCTGCCCGTGAGAAACCAGACGAATCCAACACCACTGCTGATTCCAAGAAACCGTTATCTGAATTTGAAAAAGCTTGGCTTACAAGAGAATGTATCTTGCGTTACCTCCGTGCCACGAAATGGGTCTTACAGGATTGTATAGCTAGAATTTCATTAAGTATAGCATGGAGAAGAGAATTCGGTATCAGTCACGAAGGAGAAGAAAATGGTGATAAACTAACATCAGATTCAGTGGCTGTTGAAAATGAATCAGGTAAACAAGTAATTTTAGGTTTTGAAAATGATGCTCGTCCTATATTATATTTGAAACCTGGTAGACAAAATACAAAGACTTCAAGAAGACAAGTACAACATCTTGTGTTTATGTTGGAACGTGTCATTGATTTCATGCCACCGGGACAAGACTCATTAGCTCTTTTAATCGATTTTAAAGAATATCCTGATGTTCCTAAAGTAGCAGGGAATAGTAAAATTCCTCCAATTGGTGTAGGGAAGGAAGTTTTACATATCTTACAAACTCATTATCCAGAAAGACTGGGGAAGGCTCTTTTAACCAATATTCCTTGGTTGGCTTGGACTTTTTTGAAATTAATACACCCCTTTATAGATCCATTGACAAGAGAAAAATTAGTATTCGATGAACCTTTCACCAAATATGTCCCCAAGGATCAATTAGACTCACTTTATGGTGGACGTTTGGATTTTACCTATAAACATGACATTTATTGGCCATCTATGAATGAAATAGCCAAAGCTAAAAGAGAACATTATTTACAAAGATTTCAAAGATTCGGTGGGAAGGTTGGTCTAAGTGAAGTAGATTTGAGAGGTAATGGTGATGAGTTATTATATCCAGTGGAATAGAACTCAAAAAACTTGAACTGGTGTAATTAACGTATGTATAATTCTCAATTGTAAAATATATAGATAAAACGAATAGAACATATAATAAATAATCATGACACACCAACAATTTCGATTCCATATATATGAGGGAGCAGGGACCTATATGTATAAGGATAATTGATATTTCGCAATCTATAGTTAGTGTAAATATGATGGTGTTACATTTACATTTTACTTTTACACAACAACAAAAAGTACTTCTATAAATTAGATTGTTTACTTATTAAAAAGGTTTAGCACATTTACGTTTCTCCGATATACCAGTAGATGGTGCAATCATCGTTTGCCAATCTAATGCATACATTAACCCACCTGCACCATTAGCTGCCTTTGCAAACACAACACCTAAATCGTTCCTAGCTGTTGTCAAATAGTAATTCGTACCATCACCAAGCGATAAGACTTGTGCTCTAACAATGTCTCCAGGCTTAAAACTATCTATTATCTTAACGCGATCCCTTTCAGTAGCTCTAACATCTTGCGATCTAATTAATCCTCTGAATGTTTCACCTAAATCAGATGAAACTTGTGAAACAGAAAAGGTCGATGCACCTGATCCTCCACATGCCGCGACAATTCCAGATCCATTACTACCAATCCCACTATCTACTGGAACATTCTGGTTCTCTACAGCCAATATCTCCACATTCGCTCTTTGCAATGATATACGTGTTACTCTGGTTAAAACAATATCTCCTTCTTTCGGAAGATTATTTGCAAATTTATCATCAACTAATGCATTTTTGGAAAATTTATTATCTTGTACTACAGAAACTTTCATAACTCTTATAATTCTATCAGAAAATTTTTCAACTTCCGAACTATTATTAGCGTCACTGTCTTCAATAATATCAGGTGTTTCATCAATATCTTTATCCTTTTCTTCCGACTCTTCACCTCCTTCATTCCTTACAGTAATTTCTTCCTCCACTTTAACATCACCTAATAACGTTGCAGTTATTGCTTTAACAGTAGTAGTATTATATTTATAATCTAATAATTTAGTACCATTCCCACATATGAATCGATAAACAATATCTTGACCTTCTTTATTTTGTTCAGTATCGTATTCGGGACAAATTAATTGCCCAGGATATACCACTTTTGGGAAATTCGAAAAGTTACTCATCCTCAATTATATGTTCAATTTTAATATACTGCCCTTGTGTGTTCCAATGAAAAAAAAAAAAATTAGAGATTGCTTTAATCACCAACTTCATTATTTTTACATTTTATGTTATCTAGTTCTTTTTTGATGGCATCGCTTATTATCCTAAAATTTTTCAAAAATGATTCTAGTCACATGAACTGGAAGGACAGAAAACACAACGGAATAGCAGAGGAGTAGCATATAAACTTGTTTCCTCACACCGAAACACCAATATAGGACATTATATCGTTCAATGTTTTTGCTTAAATAAATGAGGGATTTGCGTTTTCCCCGTAAATGATTTAGTAATAAATAAATATAGTCTTTTTAATAAAAACTTCTATATATACATTAAAAATGTTCTAGTAGAAATGTGTATAACATCTCGAGCTTTCATGGATTTCCATGGTACTTTTCAATTCATTCAATTCCGCTTTAATCATTTGGGCCAATTGCGGCGTTAATTGATTACATGTAGATAATTCTGGGTTTCTATCATATTCATCAACTCCATATGTTTCATATAATATTATCTTAGGTTCAAATCGGATGTATGCATCTCTAGTCGTAATTTTAGATTCTATGATATCTGTATTCTGTGTTTCATCATTCGTAATATTAACATTGGTAGTGACAACCGGGTCCAATGGACTCGAATTCAAATTCGATGAGTTATGAAGACCTCTAAAAGACATGGAAATTGGTCTAGTCATTGGTAATTCAGGGGAATAAGCATTCAACGTTGGTGGGGCAATTATGCCACCATTATATCGATTAAAATCTTCATATTCAAATTCATCCTCGTGTGCTTGCTCGAACCTTACTTCTGGTGGATTTGGTATTTCATTTGATACATGTATATCATGCGGAATGTTAACTTCGTTCCCGGCCCCCACTTCTATTCGTCCTTCCTCTTCTCTTTTTTCCTTTTCAAAAGTATCAAAATGTATACCTAATCCAGAATCGGTCAAAATTTCTTTTTCTTTATTGTTTTCAGGAATTGAGAAATCATCATCAGTAAAAGATTCAATATTCCGTACATTACTGTTATTATTATTGTTGTTTACCACGGCTGGATTGAATGTTCGGTACTGTGGTATTGATGGAGTTAAATCAAGATTTAAATCAATTTCATCACCAAAGTTAATAATGTTAGCAAATTCCATTATATCTGACATTAATTCCTGATCTTCATTAGCAATCGATGTATTGTTGCTTAAATTATCATCATCTTCATTTCCTGGTTGTACATTATCTACAACATCGATTGGTTCTTTTAAAGTGTGTCGCATGCCTTTATCGTCAGGTTTATCTAAAGTTAGTTCATTCAAACGTTCTTCAATGGAACCTAATGAAAATTCATTCTGCATCGAACTATTAAACTCATGGCGATGTTCAGTTTCCATTTCGGTCAAAGTATTTTCATTATTATTATCATCAGTCGTAGTAGTAGTAGTATTTATATTATCCGATGAGTCGAAAAGATCACTGAATCTACCATTTCTTAAGATACTACTTGCCGGAGATTTGGTTAAATCAGGTGTGGATAATACCACTGATGCAGCTTCAGTGATAAACATACCTTCATTTTGAGCCTTTATGGATAATGTATCAGCAAGTGATCTTCCATTTGATGTTATTGAGCTTCTTTTGGTAGATCTTTTCCTCTCTATAGTAACGATAGAATCAACTTCGTGTTCATCCAATGATTTCGGGAAGAGAACCTCACCTGAATCATATTTCGATGGAGAGGAGATAATAATATTTTGTTGAGTCTCTCCTATATCATCATTATTTTTCGATATTAAGGATTGTTCATCGTGTGAATCTTTGACTTCTGCACTTTTATAATCATCAATTTCGAATTGTTTATTCGATAATGCAAGATCTAAAGATAATGGTGTAGGATTTCTCATTTTTATGTTCTCGTCTTTCTTAGATGCCAAAGAAGAGTTCTGAATACTATCAACGTTGGCGGAATCTGCACCTAGAGCAGATTTGGTATTTGATGTACCCATAGTATGTCGTCTAGTCTTCGGTAGAATTGGTGTAGGATCATGCTGGAGCTCGGTAAGTTGAGTTGTCGGCTCTTGTTTCGTTTTCCTGAATGAATTAAAGATACCGTTACTACTTTGTGATCGTTTTGTTAATTTCTCAGGGATTGAACTTGAAGATGCGATTCTTGATGATGAGTTTGATGATAATTCTGTATTGGTTGATATTTCTTTTGAATTCTTTTTCTTCAAGAAAGAGAATATACTTTTCCTTTTCTTTGTCGTTTCAACGGTACGTTTTGTATGTATTGGGGTTGCTTTTACTTGTCTCTCTGGGGTTGGATTTTTAGTAACTAAATTCTTAGAGTCATTGGACACATTTGATTTTATTCTTTGACTTTGCAGGAAAGGGAAATTTGAAGTAGATGATAAAGTTTGATCAGTAACTGAAATGGACTTTGTTTCATGATGAAATTCATCTTCCATGGAAGTATTTTCCACAGGAACTTGTTTGTTATGTAGAATATCGATTGAAGCATATTCATGTTCACTTTTATCAGTAATTATACTTTCAGATGCCTCTTGTATCGTTTCCTGTATTTGATTTGTTGAAAATGTATTTGAAGGTTTCCGTTTTTCTTTGGGTGTAGTTAGATAGTCAGGTTGTTCGATTTGGAGTGAACTGTTAGTAGGTACTGCAAATGACATATTGTTAGAGTCGTCTATATCTATTAAATTGGGTGATGCATTCTGTTGCGTCATGAAAATCGAACCATGTACAGAGGGATTCAAATTGGTTTCTCTTGCCTCTTGCTCTTCTTCTTCTTCTTCTTCAATTATAGATGGTTGGATATTTTGATTACGTCTCATTTTTTGATCTGCATTCTTCGATTTTTCATTTAGGATGTTAGCCAATGCCGTTAGGGATGGTGAAGTGGTCATATTTACAGTATCAGTTTCACCAACTTTCTTCGTTGTCATTGGGAAATACGAACGATCCTCTGTTCTCATCTTTGGTGGATCTGGTGCATTTAAAGAGTCGGATATACTTTGATCTGACATTTCTTTGAAAATTAACGAGTTTCGAAGCGTTCTCGCATGGTCTAATGTGTTTATAGTATTGGATGAATAAAATGTAGAATGGAGCAAATCAGATGGATTGAAATCTGGATTCGTTTCTGGCATGATACAATGATAGCTGATGTCTCTTGCCGATCAAAGTTAAAAAATATATCAAAGTAATATACGCAACAGTTTCTTAAGAATCAACCAAAAATATGGTTCTGTTTCGTTGGAATATTGCAGCAGAATGCAGAGACACTTATCGAATTTTGTCTGCTGGTCTTGTCTCAAATAAGTTAGGTATTCTTCTTGTTTTACAAAAGTACAATATGTTATACATTATATTATATTCTTCGAGAAACGAAAAACAGCCGCTACGTATTGAGACGCGTCAACTTCTTTTACGCGTCCGTTCCTAAAAGTCACACAATAATATACTGATTCTAGTTAAAGAAACTAGACCAGACTAAACGGCCAATACCAAGTTAGTTGTATTAGTGCAACTCTTTAATGGTTCACCGATATACACCTTGGAACAGTTGTCTATATATGCCCTCTTTTTTTTGAAAATGGCGAGAAGGCTGTGTAGCTTGGTTTTAAGGATATAAATAATTGAACGAATGAATAAATGATGAATAAATAAATACGGGTATGTCGTTGTTTGTACTACTACATAATGATACAATCCTTTTTAACTTGACGTTCTACTTTGGAAATAGGATTAACACTTCCTGTCTTAAGTCTTGTTAGTCGGTTGGATGATGATGTGCTCTTATCATCGCTTAAGTCACTAAAACCGATAGCAACGTTGGTTTTGACAGTTTGTAACTTAGTTATATTCACTTTGTCAGATGGTACAGGACGAACATTACCAGGTGAGGCCTGTTGTCGTTTACTTTTAATGCTTTTCCGCGTACTCGAAGATGAAGATAAACCTTCGTCAATAAAACCTGGTACAGGGAATTCTACTGCGTCTAAGGCATCAGTTTGAGGTTTTATTTTCAAAACTGAATCTCGTCCACACATCAAAAGAGAGTTTGCCAAATATGAATAAACTCGAGACCATATTTCTTCCAGTTCCCAAGTGAATAATACACCAAATCGATCTTGGAAAGTCTTTAAGAATGCTACACCCATTTCTTCAAAACTAGGTGCTTGAATACCTAGAATCCTCGCATGTCTTTTGCCTATACCATATAAAACTTTATCCACTTTACTCAAATCTTCCGAGTTTTTAATAAGAGTGTTCACAACTTTTGCAAACGAAGATGTTTGATGTCTTATCGTTGGGAATATCTCCTCCATATGTGGATTAGCCAATACCAAGTTTTCGTAAAATTGTGTACAAAACATAGCTTTAGAAACGTACTGATCAGATGCTGGTATATATTTGAAACTCTCGATATTCTTATTCTTAGGTTGTAGACCACGATATTCTGATAATCTTGGATTTAGTGCAGTGGATGCGTGCAACCCAATCCTTTTATAGCTATTTAATCTTTGATAAAATTGAGATAGTTGTGAATTCGTCGGTTCGTCAGCTAAAATTAAAGTCCATGATTCTCTAAGAATTTGTATTTCTCGTAATTTCAACTTCAAGACATGATTAGTTTTGAATCTTTCCACTGTACTTGATCTACTAACATCATCGACAGAAGATGAAGAATTCGTCAGGTTTGGAGAGTTCGTACCGCTTACAATACTCTCTTTTGAGGGATTCCCCATCTCAGTTTTCAGAGGGCTCCCATAGCCTTTCTTCTCAAGTTCTTTATTGATTATCTGCGAATTCGGCGTATGATCTGCTACTATCCCAAAGTCGGGGTGTAATTTGTTTGGTTCTGTATTTAAAGCAGACACTTGGTTGGATATTATGGGATACGTAGGGTTAGTCGTTGGTTGTGATACAAGAAATATCTCTCGAGAATCATTTGTATATCGTCTTGACAAAGTTTTTGATGTGTCCATGATTCTTTTTCGTCTATAAGACCTTTGTTGGTTTAACTTGATTTATTTCGGTGAATACACTTAAGAGCTCGTTAATAATTTTGATTTTTTGGAATAGAACAAACACTTTAATAACAGCTAATAATAAATACTTAAAAGTTAATTCATTATCACGATTTATGTAAGGAGATTATTTAACATTCCATCGAAGGAATTATGGATAGAAATGCCAAGACTGAATTCTTTCCCAGTTCAAAATTTTTCAAGGTTTACGTGTAAATCTTAAAAGGCGCACACGAACACATTAATGCGGTACGCCACACGGCGAAGAAAAGAGTGTGTGGTTTGAAAAGAAGGGTCTACGTAGATCTCTAGATCTCTTCGTAGAAATGGCATCAATTAGCAAAAAAAATATACTACATATATATTGAAAGTCTTCTGTAAAGCTTTTTTATAGCTGATGTATATACGAGTGTCTAATTGTATTTTGTTGATTGCGTACATCTATGCGCTATATTCTTAGCTCGTAAAGCATCCCAGAGCATGTGCAATTTCTGGTATACATACTGGGCCATCTCTTTGTAGTGATGATTGTAGAGGTAATGGTCTTATCATTAGAAACAACATATCCAGCTCTAGTCACACAACCACATCTAGCACACCTCTTTATCTTTTCTTCAGATACCTCTTGCTTAGTAAATCGATCATAGGAAATTCCATCATATACCATCGGACTAAATCTACCAGGATTTAACGGTAGTATTGGATTATCATCTGGATCAATAACTAACCCCTTTTCTAACGGTTGCAATAATTTGCAATATTCAGGTCGAAACAATTCTGTGCTTGATATCCTTAACCCACTTGTATCGCAGAAATAAACTCTTGCCGCATCTACATGTGAAATTAAAACATTGTTAGAATAAGCCAAAAGAAACTCCCCAATTTTGGAAAATTCTGGCAGAACTTCAGCCCGCACCAATAATGAACATTCCCTTAACATTTGAGTAGATTGACTTTGTGGATTTAGCTTCTGTTGTTGTTCATTATAAGCTGAAAATTTATTATTAACATCGACTAAAAATGTTTCGAATTTTTCAAAATTCACTGGCGAATCACTTAGCACAGTCCTCAAATAATATGAGGATTCATTCAAGACTGGATAGGTATTTTCAGGAAATTTAGTGATTATTTGAACTATTTTCTTTATCTCAACTAGGATTAATAATATTAACATCCTGGACACTTTGGAACCAAAGACACCAATAACTAAAGTGTTCTCCTTATTGGGCGGATTATTTATCAATATCAACAATTCTTGTATCATATAAGTAATAAATTTTACAAACCATTTAGCAATTGGGATCAAAGAATAGATCAAATCTTGTTTGGAAAACACCGTTTGGAACGTCTTACCACTTGCAAGTTGTTGAGCAGCATTTGTTGTATTTATTTGTTCAATGGCAAAATGTAGATTTCTTGAAACGCCATTAAATGCGAAATGTGCACTTTTCAAATTTAAAAGGAGTCTTGCCATTTCATCCAAATTACTTCCATCGAAACATGTGCCTAATTCCAATTGAAATAATGTGATTCTTTGAAATTGTCTACCTGTCAGAAACTTATCCATGATTTCCTTTGGTGGATCTAATGAGACATTTAAAAATGTATAAATTCGTGCTACAATCAACATTACGAAATTTTTTGCTCGGTTTTCATCTAATTTTGCAATTTGCATTAAATGTGTTTTACATGTAATGGTCAAATCTTCAGCGGATAGTTGTCTATATGTACCAATTACATACGCAAAGGCAAAGGCAGTCGCGTTCAAATCATCCTTTGAAGTATCAGTCACATCATGTTTCATGAGAGGGAAATATTGAGGAGTAGATTTATTAGCTATCTTAGCGATTATACCTGTTAATGACGGTGACACACGAACCCATTCGATTGCACTTAAATTAGGAAGTTTGGGAAATTGGAAATTAACGCTTAGCATTGACGTAACTAAATTATTATAATTCCCTGAGAGAGGTTGGTTTAATAACCTTTCCGTTTCTACTTTCCAATCACCTTGGTTATATACGATCGTTGTGCCATCTTCAAAATAAAATGTGATAAATCCATTTATCAATTCGGTTGTGACTTGTTTAACACGTTTCTCTAAGGGGAGATCAACTTGATGGATAAAATTATATCTATTCGATCTAAGATATTGACCACCTCCAGAATTATTTTCAGATTTTAAGATAGATACAAAATCCAAGGGTAATTGTGTTCTTACCAGTTTATATCGTTTAACAAGCGTTTTCCGAGAACCCATTATATCATAAACTAACAATATTTCTGGAGATGGATCATTTTCAGTAGGTGTCTTAGACATGATATGGATGTTTGATAATTTAAGAGGATTACCTTCATTATCAACTGGGTCGATTGTTGTTTCTAAAATCTGTTGGATTTTCACCGTGGGGTCATTTAAAGCTGTTGGTTTGGTTGCATTGACATTCCAATTCACATGTAGTTCATAGAATATTAATTTATTAGTTAATTTGGAATAAGTAGATATTAACATGCATTGATCTTCGACAATTGGAGTTATCTTGGCGAAAGTTAACCAATCTAATTCTTTCGTCCTTTGGTTTACGGAAGTATGTAATTGCAGAGTAATCTTTTTATGGTCTTTTGAATTCGAGAATTGGTACCAAAAGTTTATTTGACCATTTTTACGAATACCAAGACATGCATATTTCATAAATGCAGGATGGAAAACACCATAAGGTGGAATTTGTTGAAGTTTATTTTTGTAAGTATTTGACGTTGTATCTAATGCGCAAAATTTAGCCGCCATAGTTATCTTGGTTGCACTTAGCCATTCGAAATCCATGATAGTAGTATTATATTCCTTTTTAGTATGTTTCCTTTCAAATTTTTCAGTTATTAGTGGTATAGACGTAGATGGTTTCAAAGACATGACATGGTTATAAATCTTGTAGACATTATCTTGGAACAACATGGTTAATCTTTCGAAAGTGTTCGCACCATTTGGTTGCTGCCCTGCGATCATCATTGTTAAATTTCCAAGTTCATCACATACAGCTAACATGTCCCCTGGTAAACTTAACCAATTATTCCAATACACACCTGTAATGCTGTAGAAGAATTGTGGATTACCCTTGGAATGTACACTAGTGCCAGCAGATGGAGGTATACTCGAAACTGTTGTTGTATTGGCAGTGGTTACTGTCCTAGTCGGTGTTGGATGGAGTCCAATCGTTGAACTTGTCATTGAATTTGAATGCTCAGATGCAGAAGGTGCGGTATTTAGCGTATATGAATGACTAAATTGTGGTTCATGCAATTGAGGATGAAGAATATATTTTGTGGGTGGATGAAACCTCCAATTGATACCATTGATGGTTTCCAGGAAAGTTATTCGTAAATTTGCGTCTGGAGAATGGGGATCAGCGTATGCGATTACGCCATTCTTGGACCATGATACTGGATGCTGCCCTATTAATGACATTTATGGTAATACTTGAATCCCTTCTCAGAATAGATAGTCGTTCGATCCACAGATTATTTTACTCAAAATGCTGTTTAACTTGTAAGGTATATCGACAGCTCAAGAAAGTTAAGTTCATTCATCTATGTATCTTTTCAAAAATAGCTAACACAATGTCTTAAATTTTCCATCAGCACTTTTTTCATTTTCGTCAGCTCCGGGGACGTTTCCTCTGCTTTTTCCCTCGAAACCTTCCACTGAAAAATTAAAAGTTGAAGACATAATATATTAATGTAGAATTGTATAAAGCTGAATATTGAGAAAGGAATATAGACTAGATATATGTATGAATATATATTTGTTTATTTTATTTATCACATTGGGCATAAGGCATTTGTTTCAGCTATCCAATTGATTGCAAGGGTGTTTTTTTGCTTCGGGATGGTTTCCACTCAATACTAAATATCCAAACTCTCTGAAACATCTCTTTCAAGTTCGAACGTTTCATCATTCTCATCCTGGTCCTGACGCTGTTGGGCATTCAATAGTGTTGGATAAGTATCAAGGAACCCTATCTGTTCTCTCTGAACCAAATGCAAGTATGTATTCAAACACAACTGCATCCAGAAGAAGACTAAAAATGCACCAGACATTACGACCATGATGTAAGAACTATGATCTGCTCCCAAGCGAAGAACCAATATCATTTGTTCCTCAGTGGCACCCATGAATAATAATCCTGCTGATACCAAACAGAAGGGTGACAAATACTGGAAGGAGAGTATCTGGTCTAGATATTTCTTGTCACGCAATATAATACATATTTCAACAATTCTTAACATTCCTCCTATCATCAACACCGTTCCGAAAAATGAATGAACATTTGTACTGACTTCCAAATGTTGATGATGTTGTGACATTGCCCAGCCAGTGATCACTATCAATAAACTGGGTACAAATGTTCTCTTACCATTCCTTGATAAGAAAATTCCCAATATACCACCAGCCCACCATATGATACCCATGGCAGTATGTTGATAATCGTGTGTAAACCAATCTTCTCTACCCCATCGATGTTCCGTGAAAGTGTTCACTATTCCCCAGATACACATCACCCAACTATCAATATGATCTTGTGAATATGATGTTTCTTGAGATTTTGTTATCCGAGGTATGACTAACGCAAAAGAATAAACAAATCCATACCAAACGAATGCAGTTCCCATGATACCATGAGCCAAGCATTGGCCCGTATGATTATCTCTACAGAAACCAAACATGGCCACAGGAGCCATACAAACTTTCAACCAACCAAGTAAAACGCTAGCGAAGGACATCCCACGATGAACGTACGTCAACTTGGTCTCCCCTGTGTTGGAGACGAATTTCTCTAATTTCTTATTCTTGATTAAGAACGATGTTCCAGAGGTCAACGCACCAATGAAGATGCTTAGCCAAATCAATATACATAATATAATGCCCATAACGCGGGATGTGATGTTCTCAATCCCACTATTGTCAGCGAAAGATAAGAAACAAACTTCAATGATTGAATAGATTCCAGCAATTATTTGGAAGAATAACGAACTTTTCAACCTTCCAGCGAACGTTAGAACTGTGTAGATGGATGGTAATAGAAATGAAAGAGCAACGGTGAATAGCCAATGAGTGGTTCGAGAACCTGCGTAGATGATGTCAGGTCTTGTATATGTTACGTTTGGATCACCTCCCATGTGCATCATCATCCTGTCTTGTCTTCTTGTTTTTGCTAGAAAGTCTGTGTATTGTATTCTCGTCAAATATTTTAATCTTGTAACCCAATTGAGGTTGTTCTTCTATCTATAAATAAGCAGAGCCACTGTCTTGGACCTTCTGTTTGTACCTGTCTGTATTTTAACTTACTTCATTTTGTTTCCCCCATCGTCTCTTTACCCTATTTACATAACCATAACGCCATGCCACTTTCGCGCTATTATTATAATTATTATTATTATTATTATTATTATTATTTTACTACTTCTGTGTCGGTTTTTATTTAACACTATTGATGGACAATGGTCCCAATCAGCAGGAAGACCTGAAAATATAATTGATAAAGCATACCCTATATAGAACACATATTACTAAATAAATACAGTCGTTTATGTTGTTATTTTACATTTTATAAAGTCTCGGTAGATAACAACTTATATAGAGAGTCTATGTCTGTACTTTTTTTTTCTCGTTTCTTGAATGTCATTGATATTGTTATTTCGGACTTACATTAGTTGCATCATTAGCTGATGGCGTGTCCTTCTGTATGAGAGTGTCATTAGCTGTTGGTGAATCTGGTTCCATCACTGTATCCGTAGACGCTGAAGCGTCCTTGAATGGATTCTCTTGTAGTATCCCGTCTATTCTGGCTGAGTCAGTATTAGCAAGGTCCGAAGATAAGTGATCTTCATCAGAGAGATCGAAATCAAAATCATCAACATGAGTAGAGGCATCTGCCAAACCAGGGTTAGAAGCTAGGCTGCCATCAAACGTAGAATCATAATCTGAATCTGAATCAATGATATCAAATTCGTATGCTTCGGCTCTTGATCTTCTTATTCTTCTTCTCGATTTGACGAAAAACATTGAATATATCAGTAGGAAAATGGCACCAAGGACGAATAATGTAATAAAATAATGCATGGCTTGTTCAGGAGATGGTAGTTTGTTTGGTACATTAGGATCTGTATCGCTAGACATACCTTCTGAATCTTCAGGACTTGTATTTGTGGATGTTGGACTTATAGTGATTGATGGAACTGCAGTAGATGTTATGCTTGTAGAATCTGTGGCTGATAAAATAGGACTACTAACAGTTTCAGAAACACCCTTATTATTTTCTTCTTCCTCTTTATCATTGCCAAAAATAAATCTTTCCGCCTTAGAACTATCTATGGACTCACCAAATAATTTGATCCTCCACGTCTTAAATTTGACTTCATTTCCTTCTTGCGTGGTTCTAACTTTCAATTTCCATTCACCAACTCCAGATTCACCCCAATGAGCAACAGACATAAACGTCCAATCTTGGAAACCTTCAGATGATACATCCCTTTTCCTTATGACACCTAAATTGGAAACCATCCCGTCTGGGGATACTAAATCAATGGTGGTAGCACCTCTAACAACTGTATCGATATGTACAGTGACAGTAACATGTTCAATTCTTTTCAAGTTTGCGTCTTCTAAATCTTGTTTATCAATCTTAATACTGGATTGCAGAGTATCTGCCACCACATTGGTAGATTTGGAAACATTATGTGTCTTGGAATAGAACCAAGATTGTGCATTAACATTTTCCCAATCACGGGCCAAATTCGCCATCTCATAGGCATCTATCTTCCCATAACCATATTTATGCGAGTATGGTTTACCCAGGGCACCTTTATTCCAATTGCCATCATTTACATTAACTTGTTTAGATGATAAAATGGAAATATATTGTAAATCTCTCCATGTCAAATTTGGATTCACTTGTAAAACTAAACTGAATATACCTGCTGCTAATGGTGCGGCAGCAGATGTCCCACCATGATGATCACTACATTTATTACCAATATCTGTGGAATGAATATATTCGCCTGATCCGGAAGAATACGTAACTGCCATAACAGCAGAACAACTTTCTGAATATGGTGGATGTAACCCCTTATGATCAAGAGCACCAATTGTAATTGAATAAATAGAATTTGTATAACCATCATAATTACAATTATCACCAAATGCACCACCATTACCACTTGCAAATACATAAATGGCACCCTTCTTATCTCTCCCGTCAGAAGTCCCCCTAATCATTGCCTTCTTAACCAAATCTGTAGGTCCTTGTAAATGAGTCCCATCATCCTTGGGACCCCAAGAACAAGAATAAATATCATTAACATCCAATGCATGAACCAATGAAGCTGCCTCATCTTCTGCAGTCAACTCACCAGACAAGATTCTAATTCCGGCAACTTTTGCATTATAAGCGACACCAATTCCACAAAATCCATTATCCTTCGTAGCAGCAATCTCACCAGCACACCTTGTCCCATGGTAATCATCAGCCAATCTTGGTTTGGGTAATTGTGTATTATCGTTGAAATCCCATGAACCTTCAGCTGAAAAGTTATCTTTCAAATCAGGGTTTTCATAATCAAGACCATCATCCACTATTGCGACGACTATACCCTCCCCTGTTATATTTTCATACCATAACTTTTTAACGTTGACGTCGTTACCGGGAAATTCAGGGTTGATTAGATGCCATTGTTTAGGGAATGATGGATCGTTGATACGCAATTTATCTTGAACATCTTTGATAGGGATCAGACTGGAGTCTAGTGGTGGTACTGGAGCTCTCTTAAAAAGATGGTTTTGAAGAGATGGTAAATCTTGAAATGATAGGATTGATTCATCATCTGCTTCCTCGTTGGCAAGGGAACGTTTGTTCAGGTTATTCTTGTTGGTGATGGATAATAATGGTCGGGAGAAAACGTAATGGTTCGGGATTCCTCTTGCGGGATGTTCGTATTGCCAATTGGGGTAGTCCTGGAGTATTTCCTGCGGTGTTAGTTCCGTTTCTATGGCGAAGTATTGTTTTGTATTGTGATCTTTCGAAGGGATTGGTGATGACGAGTCGGATGCCATTGTGAGTGTTGTTAAAAACAGTAAGCTTGTTAGTAACGTACAAAGTAGTAGACAGCTATTAGATATCGGTGTCAGTAGTTTCATTCTTGAGTATTTGACAGTATTTTCTTTTGGTAGTTTTTCAGTTGATCGGTACTTCTGGTAACCTCTTTTACCTTAAAGGTATTCTATTCTATCTGAAAAATTCAGATAAGCAGTTTAAACGGAACCAGAATCGTTTCCAGCTGCGTAAGGACAGAATTCTTATATGTACAGGGATATTACGGCTTGAAAACTCGTAATTAGTATACCCTCAGGTAATTCTCTTGTGAAGCTCTAACGAAAACTGGATTGTCTTTCACTCAACTTTTTTTGTAAATTGTGTTCTTTACGTAGTTCACTTCTAAAAATTGTTCTCGCGTTGTTTTAGTTGTGGCACGTTGCAGTAATAAATATCCTTTCACATGTCGCTGGTTCAATGAGGTTCGATGTGATAGAAGTTGGAACAATTGTAATGTAATGGTTCTTTCTTGTATTATATTAATATATATGGCTTAACGAATGTTGGTAGTCTAAGAACAGTTTTTTTTTTTCAAATATATATCTATTTACTAATCATTTTAGAAAGACGTATGTACAACAGAAGATAGGAACGATTTGCCTTGGTCCCTCTTATTTTGCTAAAGCACCCATTGGATCCCAGATTGGTAAAACAATTGGTTCTTCTTTGTCAGACAAGAATTTTTCCTGTAATTCACTTGGTAAGTCTTCCATATCGACAACGATTTGGTAACAATATTCTTCGAAATAATCTTGAGTCATTAAATACAACCCGTCTTTACCGGAGTCTTTACCCCAAGAGTTTTCAACACAATAACGAGTTGGTAATTCTTTACCTTCTTCCACATGACAAGCAGTGATTAACATTGCATGGGTCATCATACTTTGATGATATTTAATTCTTGATGCCTTTGTTTGATGCAAATTGTATCCAATAGCATTATAATTCCATAATTGGACATCCATGACACCGCGAGATTTATCCATAAATTTAGGAGTATCAGACCCAAAGAAGACAGCTTTATCATTTTGTAATCTCTTTACCACCAATTTTGATAAAGTGTCATTATCCACATTCAAGTAAATAACATCGTCACCCCCAATAACGTTCCCTAAACGATCAATCTTAATCAATTTCCCATATTCGTGTCTTGGATCATTGATTAAAGATACGGGTAATTTCTTATTATCAGATAAGTCCAAATGAGCGTACTTAATAGCAAATTCCAAAGGAGTACATTCAATACGACCAATTTTCTTATCCTTATCGATATATTCCCAAACAAACTTTTCATTTGGTTTAATTGGTGGTACTTCCATAAACATAGTCATCAATTTATAAATTTCTTTCTGCATGGAAGTTCTCAATTCTTTAATTTTATCCATATCATTAATATTAACTCTTAAAGTTTCCGCAAATTCTCTCAATTTGGAAGTCAAAATGGAATTCAATTTTCTAGAAGCAGTAGTAGAGTAAGCTAAATCGTTATAGATAGACTTTGGTACCAACCCGTACTTCTTGACGATGTTTAAAAACATAGAATATTGGCCGCCATCATTTGTTGGAGCTTCCAATAAGTATTGGATTAATCTTGAATCATCATCCGTTTCAGTCTTAGCAGTGTCAATGATTTGGTCAATGAAATAGTTTGCCTTTTCCAATTTGTCGTAGAAGAATAGGTATGCTTGAGATAATTCGAAATCTTTCAAGTTTAAATCTTTGACGATTTGAATTCTTAGTTGGTTGGTCGCAGCAAATAACCAACATCTACCGGAGGCCTTTTGGTTGGTTACTGGTGTAATGTTTTCAATGTCTGAGATTCTGGTGTTGTAGATTCTTTGGTCTTGGGATAATAGACGAGATTTGTTTAATAGGATGTCATCTGCGTTGTAGTTTTTTAAGACGGTGGAGGATAATTGGTAGGTTAAGTCGGTCTGGAATTCAGATTCCCAGCTTTCTAGTTGTTCGATTTCTAAAGACATGTTTTCTAATCAAGATATATGCTGTTATTTACTATTTGTTTGTTAGAGACTACAAGAGTTCAAGTATGTCTTTTTCAGTGGAAGCAAAACTTGTTTGAAAGATACGACCCTTTTATGTTGTGTTATATTATATTACATATATAATCAACTGGTCCACGTACGAATGTTTCTTTTTCCTTTCTGCACGGAAACAGTAAAATGTGTCAAAGTTCTTGGTGTTTGTTTCCGACGCGAATTTTCGCAGAACAAATTGCATAACCATGTCCATATCCAGTTGAAGATGAAGGTGAGATGGATATGTAAATGGCCCCCGTATGTGTATATTTGTTTCAAGGTGGTTCAAGGTTGTTTCAAGGTGGTTCAAGGTTGTTTCAAGGTTGTGTGGTAGAAACGAATTAAACGAGCACTCTATTTGTGTGAATGAATATATGTAGTTTGGATCAACGCTCTTCAAGCGAACCATAATGTCGAGTATATAAATCGACACAGTAATAAAAAAGAGAATTTGAAAGAATCTCATCTAAAACCTAAATAAGTAAGGACAGATCGCGTATAGTGGACCAACATATACACTATTAAGTAATCAATATCACACTGATAACTCCCGGGTAGAAGAACAGAGAGCCCCGGTGGCTCTAATGCTACATCATCACACATCTTTCTCCAAAAAACGACGCAAAATCCAAGCGGAATATTCCCTTGTTTGTTTGCTTTTTCCGTTCGTTTTATGTCAAATGTCTAGAATGTATCCGTGTCACCAACAACGGATCGTTTTGGCACCCACCACACATAAAAAAGTGAAAAAATATATAGTCTCATCGCATCGCAAGAACTGAAACTGAAATTTTAACCATAATTACTAATGAGTCTACGTAATGAATCATCTTACTAATGCAACAATTATTTTTTTCCTCCCTTTATATATAGATATATTTATACGCTAAGGATACATTTATACATAACATCTTCACTTCATCTTTTTCTTATTATTGATCTGTGAGAGGTGCAAGACAAACTTATATCACAGTAAATCAAGAAGAATAATTTTGTTCCAACATGAGTACGTTACTATCAGAAGAAGATTTAAACGATTTCATTAGTCCGGCATTAGCATGTACCAAACCCACAGTGATCAACAAGGAACCCGTTAATGTGAACGATAAGGGAGAATATGAAGTCAGCAAGGAACCTACCGAATTAGAAAAAGTATCAATCACATTATCTGATTGTCTTGCTTGTTCTGGTTGTATCACTTCAAGTGAAGAAATTATGTTGAGTAGGCAAAGTTATTCTGTCTTCTTGAATGATTGGAAGAAATTAAATGATCTACCCGCGGACAAAGAAGATAATGAAACGGTGAATAACAAGAAGAAGATACTTTGTGTTAGTATTGCACCACAATGTAGGATCTCGTTGGCAGATAATTATGACATGAGCATAGAGGAGTTTGATCTTTGCTTTATGAATTTCATTAAGAATTATTTCCAGGGGAAATATGTTGTTGGGACCCAAATGGGTAGGAATTTGACTATAAGTCGAACTAATGATAAATTAATTGCATTAAAGAAAGAGGGGAAATTAGATGAAAGGCCAATGTTGTCCGCCATATGTCCTGGGTTTGTCATTTATACTGAAAAGACTAAACCTAATTTGGTTCCATTATTGTTGAATGTTAAATCACCACAACAAATAACAGGGTCTTTGCTGATGGATAGCCTTGCTGAGGACGAACAAATGTATCACTTGACTTTGATGCCCTGTTTTGATAAGAAATTAGAAGCTTCAAGACCTGATGGTGAAAATGAAGTTCATTGTGTCATTACACCAAAGGAATTCGTTTCCATGTTAGAAGAATTAGAAGTTGATTTCAATTCATATAGAATTCAAGATGAAAATTTATTCTATGAGATGTCGCCTGAAGGTTGGGATCCTCGAATTCATTGGTCTTCTAATTCAGGTAGTAGTTCAGGTGGGTATGCGTATCAATATATTCTTGAAATGCAAAATTTAAACCCTGGTACAAAAATTTTGGAAATTCCAGGGAAGAATAGTAATGTGGTCGAATATAGATTAATAGATCCAAATGATATTAATCGTGGTACCATTGCGTCGTCAGCAGAATTATCAGGGTTTAGAAATATTCAAAATATGGTACGGAACCTCGATCGTAAATCCATTAAAAATAATGGAGCCAAAAGGAAAATTCAAGTATTAAGGAAAAGAAACACATCTACTCAAATGCAGAAATTAAGTTTGTCAAATAACAGTAATGCTATTAATAAACCTTTAGTTGCCGATCCATACAAAACAGATTATATCGAAGTGAATGCATCACCTGGTGGATGTATTAATGGTGGAGGGTTAATAAATAACGAACAAAGTACAGTAAGAAAGAGAGCGTTAGCTCAAGAATTGAGCGATAAATATTCAAAATCATTTAATTTAGTCGACCCAATAAAGATGGGTAGAATGCTGGATGAAACATCGAAAAGCGGGTCTAGGCCATACGAATATGAATTCCACGCTGTGGAACAAGATCAAGAAAAGGATTTGGTTACTGTGGGAAACACATGGTAAACTTTAGACGTAGGTATATATTCATTCATATTTTATGCATTTAATCTGTTTATAGAGGTACAAAGGTGCTTAATTGAGAAACAGTTTTGTCATTTGTATATGTAAAGTATTATCTATTTTGCAGTGCGTACAATAATATACGAAAAGTTTCTTTAACGTAGGGAAGGGCTGGGCGGCTAACTTTAAGAAGGGGATAGAGAAGAATTTTCAAAGACGGAACTCTCTTCTTACTTGTATACCACAACGAAGAAATAATTACGATGATTGCTAATAAGAGATTATCGTTTGCCCAAATTTTGGGGACTACAATGTCTTGAAAGGTAATCGGAGGCTCCTTGATAATCTGCAATATACTAGTAAAAAGTGAATAGCATATGACTTGGCAGTACTAGGGTGAAAATTTGAAAAATAAAAATATCCAAGCATAAGGCAATCATTACAAAAAGGAAGTACTTTTTACAAACCATTTGGGCAGTGCTTTGACTATATCTTTATTTTCTTAACGAACTGAATCGACAAGTTTTATCCATATGATCACTTCAAGAACGAGCAGTAGTTACTGATGAAAATAGTGGGCATCGCATTCAAAATCAAATACTTGAGGTGTTAATTTGGGCTCTATTTTACGGTCTCTTTGAACCATACATTCTCCCAATACTTGTTACTAACTTCACAACACTGAAGATTATCGACCGTGGAACAGTTTACATAAATACGCCATCCGACACGCAAACGCCGCTTTTGTGAAGAAGTTCCCTTTTTTTGTTGTTCGTCCACCTCATACTTAACGTATATTCAATCATACGTTACGTAAGAATTTTCTGCTCTGGTTTCGGGCGGGAAAGGGTTGAATATCGATCACCACCACAGCAACGATAGGGTAACATCAGAATCAACCCTGTTACGAAATTACCATTCTCCCTAGGTTTTAGGGCCTCTATGGGGCTTACCCTCGGTTTGTGGGCGGAACAGTTACACCTGCAAGCAGACGTATTTAGTATTTCCGTCTTATATGGTGTTTCCATTATTTCTCCCTAATGGTAACCCTAACCCTAACCCTTACCCTGTATGCAATGAGGGTAGGTCTGGAACGAGGATAACACCGCCGTCGGGCTCGGCAGGGGAATTCCGTCTAATTACCGGTGGGCACCCAGAGAGAGGGACAGACAGAAACAGAACGAGCGGTCTTTTAATTGCCGAACTAGGAACCTCCAAAGTGTGGAAATTCCGGGAAGGGGAACTCAACCCAACTGAACTCAACTGTACTCAACTGATAAGTCTAGCTACTGAAATATTTATAAAAAGTGACAAATTTCAATACGTATATTATGGTCAATCTTCACGGGGGAAACGCCCTTTTTTTCTATTCCTCAATTTGGATAAATGCCTATCAGCCTTATTATTTAAATCATTAGGGTCCTAAAAAGCAATTAGTACACGACTGAATATTCTAGTAATTTTTCAAGATCTCCATCGCAACTTGTCTTATATTTATAATCACCAACAAAAATGCCATCAGAACAAGTCCCAACCCCAATTAAGTTCGAAAGAAATACGGTCATCGTAGTCTTCGGTGCTTCTGGTGATTTAGCCAAAAAGAAAACATTCCCAGCTTTATTCGGTCTTTACAGGGAAGGTTATTTAGATCCATCTACCAAAATCATTGGTTATGCACGTTCCAAATTGACGATTGCAGAACTTACCGAACGTATTCAACCACATTTAAAGAAAACTAATGAGCAATCAGATTTGAAGATTAAAGAATTCTTCAAAATGGTTACTTATGTTTCCGGTAATTATGACACTGATGACGGGTACATCACTTTAAGAGCTCATATTGAAGAACTAGAAGAAAAATGTAACGTGGAAATCCCACATCGTCTATTCTATTTCGCTTTACCTCCAAGTGTCTTCTTAAGCGTTGCAAAACAAATTAAAAAATTAGTCTATGCTGAAAATGGTTTTACTAGAGTAATCGTGGAAAAACCATTCGGTCATGATTTAGAATCTGCAAGAGCATTACAAAACGATTTAGCTCCATTATTTAAAGAAAAGGAAATATTTAGAATTGATCATTATTTGGGTAAAGAATTAGTCAAGAATTTAACCGTCTTAAGATTCGGTAATCAATTCTTAAATGCTTCTTGGAATAAGGAAAATTTACAAAGTGTTCAAATCTCATTTAAAGAACCATTCGGTACTGAAGGTCGTGGTGGGTATTTCGATTCCATTGGGATCATTAGAGACGTCATGCAAAATCATTTATTACAAATATTGACTTTAGTCACTATGGAAAGACCACAATCTTTTAACCCGGAATCTATTCGTAATGAAAAAGTTAAAGTCCTACAAGCTATGAAACCTATTGATGTCAATGATATCTTGATTGGTCAATATGGTAAATCCATCGATGGTACTAAACCAGCATATTTGGATGATGAAACTGTGAAAAAGGGATCCAAATGTATCACTTTTGCAGCAATGACTTTCCATATCGATAATGAACGTTGGAGAGGTGTTCCAATCATGATGAGAGCTGGGAAGGCCTTAAATGAAGGGAAGGTAGAAATTAGATTACAATATAAGAGTTCATATGGTGTCTTTAGTGATATTCCAAATAATGAATTGGTCATTAGAGTTCAACCCGATGCTGCCGTTTACATGAAATTTAATGCCAAGACACCAGGTTTATCAAATAAATCACAGGTCACCGATTTAGATCTAACTTATTCAAGTAGATATAAAGATTTCTGGATCCCAGAAGCTTATGAAGTTTTAATTAGAGACGCATTATTAGAAGACCATTCCAATTTTGTAAGAAATGATGAATTGGACGTTAGTTGGGAATTGTTTACACCATTATTGAATTATTTGGAAGGTCCTGATGCTCCACAACCAGAAGTTTATCCCTATGGTACAAGAGGTCCAAAGGGTTTGAAAGAGTATATGAAAAATCACGGTTATGCCTTACATGAAAAAAATAATTGTTATACATGGCCTGTTACCACACCAAAAAATATTGATTGAATAAATTATGAATAGGTTTCCCATTCGTATACTAATGGACTAATAGCAATTTTCTGCGAAATATAGTATTGCTGTCTACATACCCACGATTATTTCTATAATTAAAACAGAACGTTGTTAGATTATATATATGTATATAGACGCATCCTATTTAATTAGATTCAATGAAATTTATGAATAATTTATTATTTAAAGGCTGATGATATTTCTTATCTGGCATGATTATTTATTTTTAGCTAATGTTACTATCGTAAACAGTTAATGTTATATGCTGTATGCCCTGTACTGATACCGTATATAAATGAAAGCCTTTTCTCCATCACTTTTTCCTTGATTTGTATTTATCTTCTAAATCTTGTATTGTATCCTTATCTAATTGGTTAGCTATTCCCTGTAACGTCTTTGAAATTGCTTCAGATAAACCAATCAATGGTCGAATAATGGCAACTGGAGCTGCTTTGGCAACATATACAGCAGCAGCTGTAGCTCCACTTTCATTCTTTCTAAGTTCACCCTTGGCTTTCCAAACTGCATCGTAAGCTATATGCATATGTTTTTCCAAGGAATTGTATGCCTCTTCTAACCCTCTATGAATATCTAGCGGTTGATCTGCATATAGACTAACAATTTTAGGTTCTCCTTCCTGAAGTGTAGATGCATCAATTACTACGGCTGATGGCCCATGCCCTCTAACTTTAGGGTTACTACCGCCAACTAGCTGATCTTCATCTAAGAATGTGTCAATATTAAATAGAGCTTCAGAATTTGATTCCTGGATTCTACCGCTTGTGCCCCTACCACCAAATAATTCGTCGACATTTTCCAAAATGGATTGCGTACCTGATGCTAATTTAGCGCTTAATTTGATAAAATCACCTGATGTTGTCTTTAAAAAAATTTCTCCACCTTTTTGTAAGGTTCTTCCGACATGTCCATCATTTCTATATTCAGATTTCAAAACTGTCACTAAAGTCTTCACTCCAGAGCCGAACCGTATAAACGACTTGATCGGTGAAATACCTTCTAAGACACCACCGAGTTGTTTTGAAGTTATATCAAATGTCCAAACTTCCTTTATATGATCAGATATTTCATCAAATCCATTCAGACCGTATAAGATAAGACCCTTTAATACGATATTAGATCCATCTAATACAAAAAAATTCATTAATTCCGTGGTGTGGCCCGACCTCAATCCTGAATAATCAATTTTTTTCGGTTTATAATCAACTCTAACCTTGATTGAATTGGTAGTCAATTTTTGTATAAACACTTCTGTAGGGTACTCATCAATTAATTCGAACCTATTATCTTTAAACTCACCAAATCTTATTAGAAAATCCAACATGTCTTGATCTATGTGCAAACGTAATGGACAGACATTCATGTTGACGATTAATTCTGTAGCTGCTAAATAATCAATAGGTCGAACCATTTGGATATCTAAAGAGATCATTGGTAACCCACTGGGCCAATGTTCATGACGAAGTTGGGTCACAAACTTATTCCACGTTGAAGTTGGAACATTATCAATTATGTCAATAGTTCCGATGGAAAGTTCACATCTATTCAACAGATCAGCAGAATTATGTGATTCCATTTCGGTCGGCAGGTCAAACTTGAAGAGTGTGAAAATAACCTTTAAATCATGTATCTCAACTAACGCTTTATAATGTTTAGAGGGACGAAGATTGACTTTACTGATGGTTTTGAAAGTATCATTTCCACCTTGTAAATCTTTGGTAACTTTATTTTTAAGGTTGTTCACAGTTGATGTATTATTTGATATATAAATTGAATCAAAAACAGTGGCATTCAAAATAGTACTGGAGTTGTCCTCTTCTTCTTTTGAAATGGACGCATCTTTGTCTAACCGGTCAATGGCTTCAGAAACATTTTTACGTGTATACTTCCAGTCATAGCCGTCAAACAATTTTAGTATTATTTTGGAAAGCTCTAAATCTAGCTTCACATCAATATTTTCTTCCTCCCCATTAAGTATTGGATCCTCGTTTTCTATAGGACTTGTGTCAATATAGCGTTCTTTGAACTCGATCAAACTCGAATTTGATGGTGCGGAACTACTCACGTAGTGATCCGAACTTTCTAATAAGGACAGTTCATCTGATCCAGTAGTGATTTCACTTTGAACTTGATCGATGAAACTTTCCATTATTTCCATATATTCAGCAGTTTCTTTATTAAAATTTGTACCTCTAAAATTTTTAACTGGTGACGTTTTCGGTTTATTATAGTGCGATTTGTCAAAGAAAGTACAATCTACATCATTGAAAGTGTTTATCTTTGACTGCAACTTCACTTTAAATTTCTGATCATCTGGGAATGTTTCTGGATATTTCAAATCAATACATGTTTGTACCAATGTATGAAATGAGTCAGCACACAAAGAAAGGTTAAGATGGTCTAGTTTAGCATCGATTGTAACTGAGTTTTTGACTCTCTGAGTAGTTAATAGTAATGAATCCAATCTTCCTAACGTAACGAAGCCCTGTCGTGTATAAAAGTCGATTAAAGTAGAAGGAATCTGCTTGTCTAAAGTTTTGATGTTCGAAACGTCATCGATTAAGAGTAATGTTCCTCTTTTCAACATACTCCTGACATGTAATGTAGGTGACCTCCCATTATGAGTAAAACGATCTAAAACAATAATCAATGCTGAACTTAAACGGTAAGGGTGTAAATTTAAAGACGAATTCAGAAATTTTATTTCCCAAAAAATTCTGTTGGGAGCTTCATTGGTTTCAAATAGAGTGGATGCATTGATCAAATTTTCAACCTCTATTACAGTAGATTTCAACGTTCTGAAGAGCCCAAGCCATTTCGCATAATAATGTATAGCAACATCTCTTAATGTTAATTTCAATTTTCCATCATGTTTCTTCTGTGCAAAAAGTGTTGGCTTTTGTTGGTTGCTCGGTATTATGACAGATAAGACTTTCTGTTTGGTATTGGAATCATCAAAGATTCTTCCTATATTTATATGTTTAGTATAAAATAATAGTGTATTTGATTCAGTAAGTGCAAATAAACTGTCTTTCAAATTGACCTCTAAGGAACCAAATTTTTGATTATTAAGAAAATTGTTAATCACAAAATTCATGGTGTCCAGTTGTAGAATGAAAAGTACACATGAAGATTGTTGATGTGTTACAGCTGAAGCATTTGAAAATTTAATACTTCTCGTTAACAGCGCATTCGATTTTTCCCTCGTATCTGGCACTTGAAGATTATCGAACATAGGGAGAAGGTACAATTTTATAGAACTAACGATATCCTCTAGTGATTTGTAAGAGTGTTTAAGAGTTATGGATTGGATGTTTAAGAGGACATTAGTAAATAAAATTGATGAGTTAAAGTTTTCATCATATGAGGTAGCATGGATCTTCGTGTTTGATCGATGAAAGGATATTTTTGAAATGGTTAGGAGTTCGTGGCATTTCCCTTCGATTACATTTAGCAGTTCAATTTCTCCAGTTTGCAAAGAATTTTTGTCCGTATCGAACTCTGTGGAATATATAGTCATCTTTAAAGTCTGTTGTGGATTCTTTAAAAATATTACTAGTTTCTCTATATTAATGTTTACTGCCGCAGTTGAATGCGTGTCAATTGGCTTCCGAATCCTTTCAGGATTTCTATTAATTAATTCCAAAAAGACATTAAATGCTTTATAGAATTCAACTAGTTGATTCAAGGAAGTATAATTGAGTGACACCTCTAGCGAATCATCCAGTGTGAATTTATTTCTCCCATTAACTAAAAGACCTTCCAGTGCCGGATGATGTTGGTGAGAGATACCTATATCTTCGGCGTTACAACCAATGGAAAATATGGAAAGAGTATATTCTTCATTTTCTTGTTTATTGACGACTAGCTGTCTAAGATATAATTCGAAGCTATCGTTAATGCCAAGCAGTAATTCCTTCATACAAAAAAAGGAGAAGCTGGAATTTTCAGATAAATGCTGTTCTTTTTGAAATCTTTTGTATGGTTCTGTGTTTGTTGTCTTTTCGCTACCAGTTTTTGGACAGTTAAGGAAGAACTTGAATATTTCGACTAAAACTGATTTCTTCAATTGGATGCATTTTTGGAGAGAAAGATATATTTTCTCAATATCAATTGATAAATCAGTTATAGTGATATCTTCCAGAGACGAGATACCCTCGAATTTAACCTCACCTCTATCAAGGGAAAACAGTAAGTCCAGGTTTTCCTCCTGTCGTTCAATTGCTTCACCCCTTTCTTTGTTTTCTAATTGATTCTGTTCGATTTGCTTGGATTCCATCAATGTATCCATGGCACTCATGTACATGGATGTGCCTTCCATTCGAGAATAATACATACTTTGCATCATTCGATCAGATCCAGATTCAGAAGATGCCCCAGACGAGGAAACTTTTGCAGAGTCATCTGTCTTTTTCTTATGTAATA
Organism: Naumovozyma dairenensis CBS 421; assembly: GCF_000227115.2. Taxonomy (NCBI): domain Eukaryota; kingdom Fungi; phylum Ascomycota; class Saccharomycetes; order Saccharomycetales; family Saccharomycetaceae; genus Naumovozyma; species Naumovozyma dairenensis. The sequence goes on from NC_016484.1 coordinate 936,054, forward strand.
TTTTGATATCCTTCATGGATATATGCCGTATATTTTTATCTCTTGTAGTTAGTGAGACTTCTTCCAATTTAATGACCAGGTCACTTTCTTCCCCAATTTCAGGTAAAACGTTTATTACTATTCTTCGTATAATGATCGATATTTTTGAGAGAACCATATTTACAGCTTTATTTCTCATATTTTTCATAGTCCCACCTTGTTTCTTCGTTTCTTCGTCGGTCTTATTTTTTGTTGATGGATCAGCTTCTTCATTATCGTAGTCGGGACCGTCTGATGATTCAGAACCAGCTGAATCAGTGAATTGTACTACAGATTTCGTCAAATCATGTATACTTTTCAATAAAGAGAAACCAAATTGATCGAAGTTATTTTGTTCAGGGAATCTAGGCCGTATAGTGAAAGTCAAGTCACTTCCTTCTATTGTAACTCCGCCGGATACATTTAGTTGTATATCTAAATTTTTGATGAACCCTCTATTGATTTCAACGTTCGGTATATCTATATCATTTAGATCTAATTCTAATTCATAAAAATTGAATTTTGATTTGGAACCAATGGAAACATCTATATTTGATGTATCGATGTTAGAAAAAAGGGAAATCTGTTGGAGAACATAAAGTAGGAGTCGTCTTTGAAGATTTTGTGGAAGCCAAAACCCCATTAGCAACTTATTTGTTTTATTAAATGATATAGTATTGGGAACCTCCCTAGTATCTATACTTATTGAGTATTATAAATTTGGTTGATTTTGTTTGACTTGTTCTCTCGTTTTCTGGTATCTTTTCTTGTAATTCTTATTCCTTTAATTTTTGATTTGATGTTAAGCTTTCAGCAAGATCGGGCCATTGGATTGAATTGCATAGATGGGTAAGTAACATAAGTAAGTAACATAACGATGGATAAAGCATAAATAACAAAAGGAGATTATAGAGGGCTCAGAAACGAAGAAAGGGGTTGACAGCTTGGCAAATTTGAATAATGTTAATTTTCTATAGACGTTTTATCCCTCCACAAAGAGATAGTATATATATATATATATATATTCATTTCTTCTGTTTATAACGTTCCTATTATTATGTTACATAAAAATTGTTCATTGGAAATCGTCTGAATTATAATAGGCATGCTTTCTAATTTCACCCAACCTTTTCCTAGCAGCAGAAAGAGATTGCTCTAATCTCAATATGTCGACTTGTTGCTCCATTTCTGCTGTCTTCACCGTATGTTCAGATGTGAAATCGATTGGTTTCATTTCCTTACTAAAGGTATCATCTACTCCCTTCATAACGTGACTTACTAATGACTTACATGCATTACCGACGTCCTTCGAACAATCTTCTAATTTGACTTGTGCCTTGGAATGAGCGTGTGTCTTAACCCTCGATGCAGCTACTAATTGTACTGTTGATGCAGCTACTTCTTTAGATGCGACTATAAATTCTTCAGGAGATGCTTCACCACCTTCACCGCTAGTGAGTTTCCCTGCTGTTGTAATCAGCATATTTGTAGTGGCTCCAACAGCCTTTGCTGCTGAGATTAAACCTTCTGTCCATCTACTATTCTTCTTATAAAATTGGTTTAATTGCGTGGTGGAATTAGAACCGATTTCATTTTGGCAAGCTATGGCAGCTTGAATTAATCCAAGGACGGAATCAATGATGGCTAAAGCTAATGAAAGTAATGGTTTAGGAACATTGACGTCGATATCAGCACGTAATTGTTGCGATGATTTTGTGATTGTTTCAGCAGTGGAGATTAATTCATGATGTGCATTATTTGATGTATTCATCGATGGGGCGTTCAAATATGGTTCCATGATCACTGTTAATTCTTGTAATTTTTCCTGTACATCCACGTTTGCATTGATTACCGTGTCAGTTTTCGTTTCGTCATCTTGTGGTCCTAAATTTTCTGAAGTTAAATCTTCAAAGAAATATTGAGCTTCACGAGCGCATCTCTTGACTGCATTAATCATTTCTTCACTTTTCTCTAAAGTTAATGAATTTTCTGAGAATGCCTTACAATTTGTCACAAGATTTGCCATTGCCGTACTGAAATCATTTACACCAAGAATGACAGATATTTGATCACCTTCCACAACACCATCTACGATTAGATCATTAAAACTTGTTGCGAATGATGTAGCCTTTTCTGAAGTATCTTCAACATATGATAATAATATGTTTGGAGCAGTTAATGGACCTAACCAACTAACTTGTGAATCCAAACTATAAATTGCCTCTTGAATTGTATTAATTCCAGTTTCCAATACCGCATCTAAGATTGGAATCAATCTATCTTCATTAACTTTATTAACGATAGATGGATCCATTGTTGATTTTTCATTTTTGGTTCTTTCAAGTTCTAATCTTGCTCTGTCACGTTCCTTTGTAAGATCTATCAGTTGTAAATCCTTTTTTTTCAATTTTTGTTCCAATTGTTCCTTTTGAGCAATAGATTCTTGAGCACTGTTTACTTTCACTTGTAATTTTTTAAATTTGGGTAATAATTGTAAATGTTCTTGACGTAATTGAGAATATAATTTTGCCAATGAATCATATTTTTTCTCCCAAACGGTCAATTGATCTTGCAATGATATTAATTGATCATCCTTGTTGGCAATTTGTTTGGAAACGTTTTGATCCATTGTTCTAATTTCATTTTCTAATTGTTGAACTCTTTGATCATATTGTTCTAACAGTGTTTGATCCTTTTCATACTGGGTAGTCAATGCCATTAAATCATTTTGATGTTTAGATTCTTGTTGTAATTGTAATTGCATCATTTCATTTTGAGATTGTTGTAATTGTTGTTGAAATTGTTGTTGTTGAGCTTGTTGTTGTTGTAATTGTAATTGACGTTCTTGTTCCAATCTAGCTTGTTCGTTAGCGTATTGAGCTTGTTGTGTAGCCCAAAAATCCGGTTGAATTTGAGCCCCCGTTGGTGTAGCGAACAGTGCTGCAGCAGTCGCTGTAGGGATCATTGCAGCTGCAGTGGTAGCAGTTGCCATAGGAGTCATGAATGCACTACTTGCATTTCTTGATAACATTGGATTTGTATTTGTATTTGTATTTGTAGTAGTTGATGATGATAATGGCGCCTGTGGGGCAAATGAACTACTACGTGATCTAGATGGTTCCATTGATGTTGTTTTCTTTACTGGAGATGGTGATTTTTGTATTCTTTGAAATTTGATTTCTTTCCCATTTCCATTTTCATCATCATTAGATGCAGCTAAATTTGGTGGATTAGTTGGTAATTTAGGTATAGTGACAAGTGTAGTCAAATATTTGATAGATGAACAATCTGCATAAAACTCAAACATTCTTGCATGTTGCAATGCATAACGTTCCTCCAGTGGTTTCAATGCTTCATCACCTTCTTGATCGTTTAATTGTCTATGCATGGCTCTCAACATGGAGGTAATAAATTTATAAATCCCATAAGATTCCGCGATCAATGGTAACAAAGAGGAAATCTTACATTCTGCGTTTCTTCTATCAGATTGGATGGACGCGAACACAATCTGTGAGAAATCATCTAATGAATCTTGTAAAGCCATTAAATCCAAGATAGTTTCATACCCTTCATCAGGATCAGCAACAGAGATTAAAGAGACATACTCTTCGTATTCGAATACCCCATTATTGAAACCCTTATGATGAGCATGGAAATCCAATTTCAATACCAAATAATTGACGTATTCTCTAATCAATCTTCCATAAGAGGCACCTCCAGGGTGGACTCTTCCTAGGGATCTAATCCATTCCCTTTCTTTAATGGCTTGTTTCAAGGCGGATGGATGACCCTCTTGAATGATCTTATGTAGAACAATCAATGCTTTGAATAATTGTACTTCATCATTCATGAAGGGCATATTTTTCAAGGTTTGAAACAAGGGGCCTGCCGTTTGGTTTTCCCAAGTGTATACGATACATGCTCTCACGTGCTTTCTCTTGGGTGCTGTTTCTTCAATGGAGCATGCTTTCTTCAAAGCTTTTTGTAAATCTGCATCTGCTCTTGGTGCCATGGTAATGTATGTGCGTGCAGTGCAGTACTAGAGTAGATGTTTGTGTTTTGAATGTACTATATTGTCCTCTTGTCTCCTTGCCTGTCTGTCTGTCTGTCTGCGTCCTTGCCTGTCTACCTTATAGATCTCTCTCGTTGCAATATCCACCTGACAACTATACGCAAGCTGTATTTATTTATCTTAACCTCCTCCTATTATCTAAGTTACGTACAAACATACAATTGAAACCTTTATTTACGTAGAAATTTGTTTTTCCAATGATTTGGCGGCGAAGAAGTAGTGGGGCTGTTACCCGGCCACAGCAAGGGTTACCATATTGGTTAGCTGAGGGCTGAGGTTTTAGGGCATACGGACGTCACGTTACCCTAGGTTTGACAATATGCACCCTTAGAGGGTTATTACGTAATACCCTAAGTCAACCATCCCCTCTAAGCCCCCGTCACTTCCCACGGAAAAAGAAAACTTTTTCCTCTTTCAAAATTTGACAATTCTCTTCCTCTGTGAAACTAACTAATTCTATTATTGTATTATTGTATTATTGTATGCATGAGTGTATGATTGTATGATTGTATCTATGTAACAGGTTCTATCTTTGAGGTATATCCTGATTTCTTGGTTGATTTAGTAGTTGTACAATACTATAGTATATTACACTTCCCTCCCTCCTCAGATCAACAAAGAAAAAGGATAAAGAACCCATCATCTTCTGTATATGTCTATCGAGAATTTAAAATCATTTGATCCATTTGCTGACACTGGTGACGACGAAACAGCTGCTTCTAACTATATCCATATTCGTATCCAACAAAGAAATGGTAGAAAGACTTTAACCACAGTCCAAGGGGTCCCAGCTGAATATGATTTGAAAAGAATCTTGAAAGTTTTAAAGAAGGATTTCGCTTGTAATGGGAATATTGTTAAAGACGCTGAAATGGGGGAGATTATTCAATTACAAGGAGATCAAAGAGCTAAAGTTTGTGAATTTATGATCTCACAATTAGGTATGCAAAAGAAAAATATCAAGATTCATGGTTTCTGAGAGTGTGTATCCTTTCACCATTTATACAATTTTTCTCTATGCGTTTTTGCTGAAGCTCAAGTCCTTCTTTTTTTTTTTAGCGTTGCTATCCACTTCGAATATCATTAAGGATATATGAACCATTTAGATAATGATTTCGCAAGAAGAAAAAAAAAAAGATAGATTTTTTCATATTGTTGACTTGCTTACCTAGGGAAAGTCAACTATAGGTATATATATATATATATATATATATATACATATGTATAACAAATAAATTTCTTCTAAATAAGTTGCAACCTTAAAAATAAAGAATAACAAAAACAATACAACTATTACCTTACCTAGTATGATTTTATTATCCCTTTTCTTCTCATGCTAACGACTATTAAATACTTTTTAACTTTACATAGATTACGTACTGTTATTATATTCTTCGCCGTGCTATTTTTTTCAATATCCATCGTAATCTGATCTATAAAGAAATAACATCTCACTATAGAACAAGAAAGATACTAACTCATCGATAGCCTACTACAACTACCCACAACTGAATAGAAACTATACACAAAATTACTACACAAAAAAGATGGGGTCTGGTGATTTAAATCTTTTAAAATCATGGAACCCAAAATTAATGAAAAATAGGAAAAAAGTATGGGAAACTGAACAAGAAATATTAAAAGAAGAACAAAAATTATTAGAAAGGAAAAAGGAAATTGAAAAAGAACGTCAATTTAATGAATTACTAAATGCTGAAAGAGATATTGACGGAGTAGATTCTTCTTCTTCTTCCTCAACGATAAAGAACAAGGCCTCCACTGGGTTGGAATGGATGTACGAGAATAATGTCCCTGATGAGAAGGAAGATTACCTTCTAGGTAAGAAGAAATTAGACACCTCAGTTATCAAGAGACAAGAATCAAATACTGAAGAGAATAAAATGCTTAAAAAAACGGGAGAACGAACCTCAACAAAGAAAAAATTCGATCTCTCTAGTGAAGATCCTATGGCAAAAATGAAACAAGCATATTTACTCAAAAAGAAATCTACTCTCAAGAGGGGATCAACGACTACTAATACGAGACCAAGTGGTGGGATTACCAAGCCTGGTCGTAATATGGTTCAATCTAGAAGCAAACCAAACGTAAATGCTTCAAAAAAAAAATTAATAAGGATGACGGTTTAGATTATTGATCTAGTTGACATGAAGAAACAACCTATATATCTATGCAAAATGCATTACATTTTAGCTTCTAGCTTCTAAGCCCTACGCAGCTTCTTTCTGGCAGGATCGTTTTCTTCTTCCTCCACCTGCTCTGCGTCATCATCATCTTCTTCATTCCCAGGCAAATCTAATGGTTCTTCAGAACTATCTTCATCAGAATCATTATTCTCATCTTCGAGGTCTCTTTGAGCTTCAGTATAATACTTGACACAATATGGATAAAGATCTTCACTTATTAACACAGCTAAATCATCACCATGTGGGAATTCTTTACCAGGTTTCTTACCTGTCCATTTGAACCAACCAAAGAAGGATTTCATTCCTTGACGATATTTCTTTTTTCCTTCAGGACTACGTTTATCTACAATCACTGATGGATTTATAGAATCATAACTTGCGGGCCATTTGATATCTACTGGTTCACTTGTGAGTATATCTTCAATTTCTTCTTCATTTTCGTCTTCAGAAATGTCCTCATTTACATTCGATTTTTTTGTAGATTTATTATCGTTAATAGTGTCCGATTTCACAATTTTGAAAGTCTTGGTAACGATTTGCTCTTCAAAATCATCTTCAATGCCATTAAAATAAAAAGTGACTGAAAAATCTCTCACATTACTCTCATTTTCATCTTTCAAAATCAACCATTCAAGTTGAATTTTTTCAATTTGATCAATATATTTGAAATCTGAAGCCCTAATATAATTAGCAAAATCACTATGTTGTGATAGTACCACTCTCCAGAATCCAGGAATATCATTAATATATGAATCACGTTGCTTATAAAATGGTACCATTTTCTTTAATCTATATAATTCAACGTCTTTTTCTAACTCTTCAATTTCAACTTCACATTCTGCTAATCCTAAAAATGCATCTCTGTTTTCGTATTTAATGTTTAATACCATATAAAATAAAAAAAAATCTCACATGATATAGGTATTTAGGTATGTTAGTATATTTTAACTTCATCTTTTTATATTTATATCCATCATAAAATGATTTGACATACCTTTTCTTGACATCTTCATTATTATTATCGCTGCTCATATCGTCGTTATCCTCTCTGTAACCTTAAGCTGGTAAATCTGTTTGCAAAATTATAGTGAATTGAAGAAACAAAGACAATTCAATTCTTAGTAGATGTTTGAATGCACATCCATTGATCTGTTCTTGTTTTGTATTTCCATTTTAACTTGAAATTGTACATACGTAGTTCAAGTTTCTCTCTTTCTCGAACTTGGCAAAAAAAATTCCATCCGAAATATATTATCATCGTAAGATAGAGAGAAATGACTAAAAAAAATTAGAACTATATAGAAAACTAACAAATGCAAGAAATGATTGAAGTCAGATTGACCCATGGTACAATTGCATCGCTCTTAAGATTACATTTCTATTATTATTTTATTTTTCAATTCTATTTATACATCTAGATACACATATATTATATTAACGTGTTAATTAACATCTTTGTTTTTTGCTGGCAAATGTTTATCCAAAATATTCTTGATGCAATTTATTTTGTTGGTCCCATTGTTTCTTTAATTTCTTAGTCATACTCTTAGTCACATCATTACCATCTTTATCCTTTGTTGGTAAACCTTGTTCATCCCAAGCAGAATAAGCATCAGTTTTAAACATTTCCAATGGAGAAACTCTAGCTTTTTCTCTTCTTTCCTCTTCCTTTTGTTTCTTTAATCTTTCTTGTTCTAATTTCCTTTGAGCCTTTGCTTGTTCTTTGACTAATTTCTCCTCGTTAAGTTTCAACATCTCATTCTTCTCATCAGTGGTTAGGAATTTAATTAATGCAGATTGACCATTTCTATCATCTAGTGCAACATTCAAATTTAGTAAATCTTGATCTCTAACATTATCAGTCAATTTCAAAAATTCTTTAACATCCGCACCGGAAATGGCTAAGGAACGAATTTGGTCTCTAAATGTCGATAAGCATTTCACATATGGCATGGCAACGTCTTCAATAGATCCACTTTCTTGTGTTTCAACAGATGAGACGTTAACCCAACCTAATTGATCAGAACGAGCTGGGAACCCAAGTATATCTAAAATTTTGGTAACATATTTACAAATACCTAATAATGGTTCAATTTTCAAATTTGTCCCCACATTAGAAATGTATGTATTTGATAAAGTGATCAAATCACTCAAAGTCTTTAAAACTTGTGGAGTGGATAAATTATCACAAAATGAAACATGAACCTTATCTTGAGCTTCGTGGAAGTTCTTTAACAAATCTCTTTCCAAATTAGTCAATTTCTTAGAAATTGGAGCATTATTATCATGGCTTAATTGAGAAATATAATCATGATTTAAAGCTCTAATGTTCTTAAAAAAATTATTAAAAGTTGTCTCCAAAGATTTCACTTCATTAATCAAACTTTCTTTGAAATCCAATTGGTTATTCCATTGCACAGACGCGAAAGCCAATCTCAATTGACGAGTAGAATACTTCTGCAAAGCTTCCTCAATAGTAATAAAATTTTTCAAAGATTTGGACATTTTTTGTCCCTCGATATGTAAATGACCAGTATGCAAGAAATAATTGACCCATTGACAATTATCAAACTTTGCTTCAGATTGAGCCAATTCATTATCATGATGAGGGAACGCTAAATCAATCCCACCAGAATGAATATCCATGGATTGGCCATGCACGTCACTTGCCATAACGGAACATTCAATATGCCAACCTGGTCTACCTGTCCCCCAGGGAGATTCCCACTGTGGTTCACCAGGTTTGGAAGCCTTCCATAGGGCAAAATCGTTTTTAGATTTCTTATTTGAGTTGGTAAAGTTACTTAAGGATCCTTCAGCGTCTTCAATTAGATCCAATTGTCCCTTGTTCCATGGTTGACATTTGGCATAATCATGGTTTGATGCGGAGTCAAATTTTATAGTGTCGAAATATACTGAACCATCTGATGTAGCGTATGCATAACCGTTTGCGATAATTTTTTCCACGAAAACGATGATTTCTGGGATATATTCACTGACTCTTGTGGTGATTGATGGGGGCATGACGTTCAACTTAGCCATGTCCTTGTCGTATTGTCTCTCCCAAAAAGCAGGCAATTTACGGAAGAGCTCAGGATCGTTTAAAGTGCTGCCTAATTGTTCATCTAATAATGGGACCAAGACGTCTTTAACGTTATTATAAAAATTGTTGATTTCCTCTGGGTTCTTTGGGATGGAGGTCAATGCGAGGAGAGCTGTCTCAATTGCCTTGATGTGCATTGGCAACTTCGGATTCAATTCCTTTTCCTTTTCTAAGTCGATGGAAGATAACCATGATTGGAATTCATCTCCGCCTTCAAGTTTCAGATTCTTGGTGATATATTCAGACAATGCAGTCTTGATGTATGATATGTCGATAGCAGTAGAGTTTTCCTTCACGTATTGTTCGAATAGATAATTTTGTCTTGCTCTAATTATAATTTTGTCATCGATATCTGTGACATTTTGTACGAAATTAATATCATAACCAAAATAATTTTCCATTATTCTTCTGTTAATATCGATAGATACGTAATTTCTAGCATGTCCCATGTGAGACGCATCATATACGGTAGGACCACACGAATACCATGAGACTTGTTTAGTACCAGATTGTGGGATGAATGGTTCTTTAGTTCTTGTCAAAGTGTTGTATAATTTCAAGACGTGACTATTTGTAGCAGCATCGTTTTTAGGAGATGGCTTGTACCATTTCGGCTGGGCCACTTTAGGTTGAGACGCTGTAGGAGTGGACATCTTGGGGATTGGTATTATATTAGTAGTAGCGATAGTAGAAGTCGTTGGTTTCACAATAATTGTAGGCAGTCTTCGTAGAAGTTTCCAAAGGTGCATACAAAACAGGAAATGCAAATGCAAATGCAAAATGCGAAGAGAACTGGAAAAATGCGGATAGGGATGCTTGAAGAATCAAGTGTTCTACGTCTGAAGTAAGTGGTACGTACACAGAGAGCTCAAGTATCTAAGGTATCCATAATATATCATACATTTCATACCATACTATAGTATATATGATTCATAGATTTCACTTATATAATGATAAAATTGAGATTCTTCGATGCTATAAGAAGAAATTGTACAGCGACGGGGTTACCCTCATCGGTCCATGGAGAATTTTCATCCTCAGGGTAACAGCAAACGGGTTGGTACCCGTGACTACTTTTCCGGATAGATGTCACAAATATAAATGTTTTTTATTTTTTCAACCCTTTTGTGACACCTGAATCTGGCGTTGTTTGAAAAATTTTCGTTATATTCTTTTTTTCCTCGATGAGCTGCTCAATGAAACTTTTCAATTGTAAGTAAAAGTAAGCAATATTATCAAAAATATACCTGAAGCAACTCATTCAATAAATCATCGAATTGCACTTATTGTTGTCTCCTCGAATCAAAATATATAAGAAGTAAAAAGAAGAATCTTCTGCACATAAAGAAATGTCTTCTTCAAATAAAAGAACCATCTCAGAAGTAGAAGTGGAGAGTGTCCAAGAGAGCCCATCCTTAGCCATCGGTAGTTTCTTCAAAGGTGTCAACGTCCCAGAAGATACAACATTCGAGCTGTATCGTAAACACGTCAAATCCAGCAACGCTAAGGACTCCTTCATCCTTCATGGTGAAAACGAAAGATTAGAATACGAAGGTATGACTGATGACATTGTCTCAAATTCCACTCAATCAGTCATCGGTATTTTCAACAAATCCAAAAACACAATTCAATTGTACAAAGCACCTATCATATCTTCCAAAGTGATTGCTAAATCTTCAAAAAACCTAAGAGGCCCCGTCATTAAACATTCCGATTCTCGTGGTCTAAGAAACGCCCTAGGTGAAGCATTCGGTACCAAGAAGGCTAAAAAGGCCATTGCTGATATGGAAAGAAATCGTATCGATTCTGATAAATTAACTGAATCTGCTATCGATATCGTGGACTCTGTGAGAACGGCAGCTAAAGATTTGCCAACGAGAGAGCAATTACAAAGTACAGTCTCCAATGATAGACCAACGCCCATGGCTAATTTGGATGCTACTGATGTGGAACAAATTTATCCTGTAGAAAACATAATACCCACAAAGGAATTACAATTCATTAGGGTTGGAAATATCTTTAAAGCAGAGGATTTGGATACCAAGTTGGAATTGTTGCCATATGAAACTAAGTCGAAATACGTAGCAAAGAAATTGGGCGTGTTTACACAACCCAATCAATTGGTTAAGTTACAATTATTGTACTATTTGAATTTATTGATGGGAGTTTATGAAAATAGAAGAGTTAATAGTAAAGTGAAATTGATGGAAAGATTGAATTCTCCCCCGGAAATATTGATCGATGGGATCTTGAATAGATTTACGGTGGCTAGACCGGGCCAAATGGGGAAATCTAAGGAACGTTCATTTTTCATTGATCCACAACACGAAGATAAATTGGTTTGTTATATCTTGACTCTAGTTTTCCATTTGGATAACTTCATTGTTGAGATTTCTCCATTAGCTCAAGAATTGAGTATTAAGCCTTCCAAAATCGTAAGTCTGTTTAGAACTCTTGGAGCTATTGTGAAAGGTGCTACTGTCGCACAAGCTGAGGCATTTGGCGTTCCAAAGAGCGCTGCTAATACTTACAAGATAGCAACTTTGAAAGTTCCATTCAAATTACCAGAAATGACAAGAAGAGGTAGGGCTCAAAGACGTTAATTTTAGAATCAGGAGAAGAAGAAAAAAATGCATTTCAAAATAGATATAAAAACAACTTGCATATAAAGTTACGATGTATGTATTTTTTACGTTTAATTTTTGTAAATTAAAAAATATACAGTATTTTCTACAGTTATTCATTACGAAACTGCTTTATAAATATACTTACTCGGAAACTTTACTTATATCAACCCATTCAATTTGTGATTTTTGTCTATCGTCACGTTTTATTCTAAAGAAATGATCTGTAAATTGAGACGCGTTCATATGATTCAAAAACTTCTCATCATGCGTAATAACAATTAACTGGAAATTCTTTTGATGTCTTCTTAGCCCAATTATATTGTTTAGTGCCTTAGCTAAACTTTCAATATTCTCTTCATCCAAATTAGTTGTTGGTTCATCTAACGCAATAACACCACAGTTCGTACCAAATGTTTCAGATAACGCTAATCTAATAATTATTGATGCTAAAACCTTTTGACCTGCTGAACATCTACCCCTCATATCTAATTCTGCATCCTGCTTATACATAACAACACGATAATTATATGATTTACCTCTAACGCCACTCGTGACCTCATCAGATCGTATCTTAATAGTATCAATATCTGTACCTGTATATGTTCTCTTCCATAGCTCATCAATGATTCTATTGATATCTTGCATCTTCAAACCATGGTATCTCATAATAGCACTATCAAGAGCTTTAGAATATGTTTCTATATCATCAGTTACAAACGTCCTTGTTTGTAATTCAACCCAATTCTTATGATATTTATCATCAATATCTTTATAATCAGAACGTAGTTGGTGTTTTAATCCTTCAATTTGGCTTTGTAATTGTTTAACTTCACCCATCTTACCGGCATTCTCTGCACTTAATCTTTCAAACAGATTTCTTAAGCGTGATGATTCTTGTTGATATTTATCTCTTTCAGCTTCAGCATTTTGAATATTTAACCCTGAAACTTCAACCTCTGTTTCCTTTAAACGTTCTTGTAATTCAATCAGCCTTAAATTTTGCTCAAGATTTTTCTTCTCATTATTAGAATCTTTCAATTTTTCTCTATGTAAGTTCAACTCATCCTGTGTCTCTTCGATATTTTTGCCGGCAACTTCTAAATCCTCTTGAACTTTTGCAAGTTTAACAGTACAGTCTTCCAATTCAGCAAAACCTTGTGTAGAGAATGTATCCACATCAGATTTTAGGTCATTGAAACGATCCAAATATCTCTTGATATTATCAATATTACCCCTTTGGGATTCAATTTCCTCATTATATTCTAGCCTTGTTTCATTCAATAATTTTGCAGCTATTTCTTTTTCACCTAATAGTACATTGATTTCTTCTTCCAGATTTTGGATTCTAACACCAAGTGTATCAACTTCATGTTCTTTCGCAATAATATCCTTTTTAATATTTTCACTTCTTTGCAATCCCCTCTCAATTTCATTTACTTTCAAGTTTCTTTCTTTAATCACTGTAAGCAATGCAGAATGTTCCCTTGTTTTTGACTCTCTCTCATTTTGTAAATCTTGAACATCTTTTCTTAGTTGACGTAACAATGCATTCTTCTCTTGTTGTTGATGGCTTAATTCTTCCACTGTTTGTACCCCACCATCTGAGTCCCCATATATCCTTAATTCTTCTGCAACATCTTGAACATTCTTTTCCAAAGATTTCACTTCTTTCCTTAAATAAACGATTTCTTCACAAATTGCACGTAAAATCCTTTCAGCATAATCCCTATCGCTTTTTAAATTCTCACCTTTCAATTCAAATTCATCAAATTTATTTTTCAATCGCGAGACATCTTTTTCATATTCATCAACACGCGATGTTAAACTCTTATAATCATCTTTACAAGTCGTCAATGACAAGAAATCTCGTTCCAATGCTCTTAAACCATCTAAATATTCTTTCTCTTCCTTTACTGTTTCTTTCAAAGTGTTTTCAAAATTAGCATCCGTCTTAGCCCTTAATTGTTGTAATATTTTACCCCTGAAATCATCTGTTTCGAATTTTCTAGCACATAAATAACAACAATTATCTCTGTCGGCAATCTCTAATGCTTTTCTGTTGAAATCTAACGTGGTTTGATGCATCTTCAAATTCTCTAAAGCGGTCTTATAGGACAACTCTGCTTCGACAACGACATCATTATATTCATCGATGGGACAGTCCTCCGGTAGGGATTCTTCGAGTCTCTTGGTGATTTCTTCCTCTGTACTCTTAAGTTTCTTCAATTCTCTCTGCGTATTGGATAACCGAATACTAGATTCCGTATATTCCTTATTACTACTATGAATATCTTTATTATTCAGTGCGATTTGTTTCTGCATGTTAATAAAATATTTCTTAAAATCAATATCAATATCGGAATTAGCCGATAGTCCCCATTCTTTACTCTTAGGGTCATCATTAAATTTCTCAATCAATTCATTTAAGGCTTCAGTTTTCTCATACAAAGATTTCTTCATGATTCCTAATTTGGCAAACAAATCAGCTTGTTGATTAGTCTTCATGATCTTTTCTTGAATTTGTTCAAGTTCATTTTCAGAGATGATCATTTGGTCATTTTTCTGTTTGAGTTTAGAATTAAGTTCGGTTATTACATCAGTCTTTTCCCAATCTCTAACCTTTTCATGATAGTCTTCTAATTTCTTCCTCTCCATTTCAAGATCTTCCTTAGTATATTCATTATTTTTAAATTCACTGGTTAACTTTTCAATCTCAGTATTTAATTTTTCCAGATCCTTTCTACTATATTCTAGTCTTTGTCTTTGAATCGTTTCTGATTTCGTTGCTTCATTGGACCTAGTCTCAGCTTTTCTGATTGCTTTCGTTGCTTCACTTTCATATGAAAGTAAACTTACTGATAAACTGCTAACGAAATCTGAAGAGAGTTTGATAAAACTATCCATCGAGTCAGTATCAGAGAAGTTTATTTTATAGCGACTAGAAAATTCCTTTGCCATTGTTTGTAATGTGTTAGTATTCTTTTCATATGATTCTTTACCCGCTTGTAATTCACCTTGTCTCCTTATTAACTTCGTTAATTCAGATTGCTGAACGTTTGCTTTATTTTTCAATGTAGTAATCTTATTTTCTGTCTGTAGCACTTCGTTTTCCTTTTCTTGTAATGATGTGGAAAAGTTCGATAACAATTCTTGTAAGGATTGTTTTGATGATGATAGTAATTCTATTGAGGTTGATAGATTGTCAATTTCTTCTCTATAGTGCGTTTCTAGTAGCTTCAAGTTTTGGACTTTCGACAAAACCTTTTGAAACTCTTGATTAGATTTAAATAATTTATCAGATTGTTCAGTAATTTTCTTCAATTCTTTTTCAATATCGGTTACTTTTCCTTGATATTCATCAACTTGACCTTGTAATTGGACGATGGTCATCTTTGTGCTTTTAGATCTATCTCTATCAACTTTTAAGTGCTCTACAGATTGCTTCAGTAATTTAATATCAATAGCCATTTCTTTCTTGATATTTTTCAAGTTATCAATTGCTTTAGTGAACTTCATTGCTTGAAAGATTTCATTCAAATTTTTTTTCAAATTGGAAGGTTCACTTAACGGCCATAAACTATCTTCCTGATGGCAAAAAATAACATATTCAAGAATTGCCTTAGGAACACCTAAATATAATGGGACTTGGGTGTCTAATTCCACTGATCTTGTGCTCAAAGTAGATCTATCCCCATTCTGGTTGATTGCAGCTAATTGACCCTCTAAAGTCTTAAAAGTGTTGGTGGTTTTCTTGGCTAAAAGTTGAATATTTCTGGTAACGATCATTGTAATACCATTGGCGCTTGTAAACGCCAGTTTCACTTGAGCTCTGACATCTCTTTCACCTGTAATCTTGGGATCGTGAACAAAGACACCGCCCTTGCTATTGGGAGGCAAATCCCCTGTAGTAGCATATTTAAGACATTCAATAATTGTGGTCTTACCAGAACCATTCATACCTACGATCAACGTCAGTGGCTTCCCGAACTCGATGGTTTCCCTGTCATTGGAATCGAAGGATCTAATACCTTGAATAGATAGCTTATAAATAGCACTCATGAGACCAATACTTCACGATAGATATCTTTTGAATTAGACAAAAATTATAAATATACGCCAGCAATATCGATACTTTCCTAAGTTTTTTAATATGAATGCTCTCACACAGTTGTTACCGTTTATAATGAATAATTGCAGATTCTTTACAAATAATTTAATGTCCTCTATGCCTCCGGAAACACTTCCAGTCATGTGTAGGGTTACCCGTATTATCATATCAAATTTCCCCAAAGAGGAAACCCCCAATAATCAAAAAAACTAAATGGAGGGAAAAGTATAAAAGGAGCAACGGATTTTCACAATTCTCGCTTCCCGACTTCTTTTTTTTCCTGTTTGTTTTGCCCCCTCTTAGCTTTCCTCCTATAAGACAACACATAACTCCTAATTGTTTGAGTAAACCATAGAATATAGATTATAGAATCAATAGACAAAACATAGATTATTCCTGTTTTGTTGAATAATTGTTCCTATTATAAAGCGCATAACTACACCGTATTAATTTGGGTTCTTCTCTGGTAAATTATTTATTTTATCATAAGAGAAAATTTTACCGTATCCTCATTCTCTAAAAATTCTTCTTTTGTGATAAAAACACTGTATTTTTGATTGTAAAAATCGAGAAGAGCAATATATCGATCGATTAAAGAAAACAAAAGCGAAGAAAACTACAAAAAAAGCTGTATCCAATCTATATTCTCTATATATATTTGTCGATCCAGTTGCTGTAGAAAACCCTTATTCCTTTAAAGTATATTCGATACAAAAAGGACAGTACTAGAGAGTACCACTGAACTAAATTCAACTTAATTAGGCAATAATGAGCGAAAATAATTCCGGATTTGAAAATTTCGTAACTACCTTGGAATCCTTTAAAAGCTTACAATCTGGTATTTCTGGATCACGTATAAAGAAATTAACCAATTTTGCACTTGAGAATGTCGAACTAGAAGAAAAAATGGTTTCTTCAATAATAAATTATTCAAAAACTTGTCAAGATAGTCATAAATTAGGTGCTTTATATATTATTGATTCCATAGCAAAGGTATATCTAGAGCAAGCAAGAGCCCACAAACAATATATTAAATCAACCGCTAAGCCAGGTACTTATGCTCACGCTGTTTATGTACTTGGTGAAGCAATCCAAGATTTATTATATGATTCCATATCTAAGAGTAATGCAGAAAATACTGAGAAGGTTCGTATGCTTATCGATATTTGGGATAGAGTGGGACTTTTCCCAAAAGGTCACTTGAACGCAATTAGAGCCAAATGTTTTGCCATGGGCGATTATAATTCAACTTCAGCTTCGCTCTCCAATGCTTTTAACAAGCATAAATCAGACGATGCTAAAATTACCTATGCTCAAGATCCACAAGAAAGATGTACCCAAATATTGAATAACTTGAACGATAGTAGCAATCTTTCCTCTAAGAACCATACTCACTTAAATGTTTCTATACCTGCTGAATTAACTAATTCGTCCGTTCCATCTAAACAACAAGATGCATTAGTACAACTTTTAATTACCATTCAACAACAGTTAAAATCTGCTTCGTCTACTTCATCAAGAAGATCTTCTGTAATTGCTCCTCCTCCACCATCTCAAGTTGCTCATGTTACTACAGAATATGGTAGTAGACGTCTACGAGAACGTAATGAAGAAGATAGACATGTCAGTAAAAGATCATACCGCTCGAGGTCTCCACCATCGGGAAGACGTAATTCATTGAATAATCGTAATCAAAATGTCGGTCACATGAACAATAATAATAATAACAATAATTATAACATCAATAGCGATAATTTCTCAACTGTCATTGGTATGAATAATCATCATTTATACCCAAATGAAATGAATATTCCATCAAATTCTCATTACAGAGTTAAAAATGTTGGATTTGATCCAAGTTTACCACCTGATCATGTCAAAGTCTTCAGTAGAACTTTATTTATTGGAGGTGTTCCAATGCATATGAAAGAATGGGAACTTTCAAACATTTTAAAACCATTTGCTGAAGTTCAATCTGTTATTTTAAATAATCAAAGAAAACATGCCTTTGTCAAAGTTTATTCAAGACAAGAAGCTGAGAATGTTTTAATGAATTTTAATAGAGATGGTTCTTATAATCTGAGAACTCGTTGGGGGGTTGGGTTCGGTCCAAGAGATTGTTGTGATTATCAAAACGGTATAAGTATAATTCCTTTGAAAAGGCTAACAGAAGCAGATCAAAAATGGGCTGTAAGTGCACAATGGGGTGGTACTGGTGGTCAAGAATTAACAACTGGTTTAGTCTTTGATGAACCTGATATCATTATCGGTGATGGTGTTTCTTCAAAAGTTATCTCACAAAGGATGCCAACAGATGGTACAAGGAATGGACCAAGATCACTTAAACGTAATCCAATGCCTCTTCAATCTGGTTCTTATGCCACCCCGCCCCAGCAACAGCAGCCTCCACAAATGGTTCAACCACAACCATATGGATCACCAAACCAACTGTATGGCCAATTACAACCAAATATGCTTCCGCCACAACAGCAACAACAACAATCTTATTATGCAATGAATGGACAACAACAAGTACCACCTCCCCCACCACCACAACAACAAGTACAACAAAATGTAGCAGATCCAACAGCTCAACTAAATTCATTAATGAATATGTTAAACCAACAACAGCAACGTAGCTAGTTTTATACCTACCTTAATGGAAGCATAAACTATATATGTATATAATATTAAAGATATAAACTATCAATTATGTTTTAAATTAAAAAAAAAATTTGCCCAGTAGTGACCCCATTCGGTTGTTTTCTCCATGACTTCTAAACTTATAACCGAAGTATATTATTTTTCCTGACAAGGTAAAATACAAATACGATATTCTAACAATTATTGTTATAATCAGACATAAAGAACAACTACAATAAATACTCAGTACTTATATATATCCTATTGTATGGAATATGTTTAATCTCCTTGTGGCCTTGTTTCTTTTCATCGAGCCTTGTTGTTTATGCTCGGCGGCTAATAAACCATCTTTGAGAAAAACATAGCTTGCCCTTTTTCTCCGCAAACTTGCTGTGTGAAAATTCGAGTGTGTCATTTGGTTTTATGTGTCCGGTGAGAGAGGTGTAGTGTTACACTCAAACTATCTTACATTCACGTATAATTCGAGGTAAGAAGATACCTTATCTTCTTCTGTTCTTTATCCTGCCAGATTGTCTTCTTAAAAAAGTGTGGCTAATAGAAAGAAGCAAAGAATGGCTTCTGAGGTGACAGTCACCCTGATGGTATATCATAATAATACAAGTATGGTCTTCTTCAATATTCTTCATTTTGTCTTTGGTATTTTCCTGCGTTATATAGAGTTTATGTATGAATTCCTATTTTGGAAGTCTTTAGCGACGGAGCTGTTCAACACTAGCTATTTAAGCTTATTTAAATGACGCAATTTTCAAATAAAAAAGAAACACTCATAAATGCCATAGCCTATGTTAAATTCACATAGCTAATGCTTTCTTTTGTGGGAATAGTTCCAAATTAATGGTCCCCTCGTTGAGATACATAGATACATAGTCTGCGTTAAGTAAGAAGTTTGTGCTGTAGAAGGCCCTCTCAGCGCAAAGAGGTCAAGTTTACCACACTGTTTGAATGTGAAAATAAAGAAACAACTCAATAGGGTATACTAAACTCTTTGAAACTTAATGTGGGCGAAGACTATATATAGGGAGAAGAAATGTATATTAGATCACTCCTAAGTAGAAAGAAAGATAGAGAACAGAAATCATAATAAAAGAATCAATTGATATGTTCTAAAGTATATGTAAATATTAAGTATTAAACTACATAGTCACTACAATTACATCAACATCATGGACGCTAACAACGAAAACATCAATATTAGTTACAAAAACAAACGGATACCGTGAGTTCAGAGTTTCATCAACACAATTTTCTTGATTGGAATAGTGTTGATGATTTTTAGTAACAGGTTTACCTTGTCCAATCTTCTTGATAGTACCCTCAAAAATGAGAAATATGTTGTCTAGATAGGTTTTCTATCACTCAAGCTTTTGTCAGAATTTTGTTTATTTTTGAATTCTTAAATTAAGTTTCTTGAAAATTTCCCAAATTAAAAAAATAAGGAAATTTAAGTATGAAAAATAAACAAATTTACAAAAATTATTACATAAAAAATCAAAAAATCACCACAACTGTGCTGATTTAGCACTAGAGCCACGGGAGTCTATTTGTTCATTTACCTGAGAGTTATCAGGGCCGTCTTGAGTATTGTTGTTGTTGTTCATAATGCAGTTGTTGATGATGTTGTGTATTAATTATGTAATAGTTATTTACTAGTGTATGTGGCTAATTCATTATGTCTATTATATGGTAGTTCTTCTATTCTTCAGTTTTAGTACATATTCAAGGAGGGTCTCTCTATCTTCTATCTTATTACAATATCCACGTATATATTCCACACCGCAGTCCAAGGGGTTGATCCGGGCTACATATATTCACTCACACAACAACCTTAAACTATATTTCCTCACTTTTTCTAGATTAAGGTTGTTCTCCACACCCTCTCAAAAAGAGCCATCAGAAGTGTTCTCACTTAACACTAGAGCCAAGGAAGGGTTCTGTGTCTGAGAGTTATCAGTGTAATCTTGAGCGTCAGTATTACTCTGTCCATTTATTTACTCCACATTATAGTTCAATTGAGGATAAAATGAATACGCTTATATTCATTCAATTGTCATTCACTCACACAAAGAAGTTTGCTGGCATTTCACTGTTTGGCGTCTGTCACTTTTAACTAGAAGTTGTTACCAACTACTACAATCCGCGAAGCTACCCTTGAAGTACAAAACGGATACTTTTCAAACCATTCTTTAAATTAATGAACTATAACATACAACATGAAATTCTCGAATATAAATCTGCTTCAAAGAAATTGACCTTTAGGTTCTCATAATTAGGAAGAAACCACATGGGAGAATAATAGAGACGTCATAGCAACAAGGGAGGCAATTTTTTTGCAGGTAAAAACTACAATATTGAAAGAGATCCAGAAGTGCCATATTCGTGATGAAAAGAACACTTTCCAAAACGACGGCGACGCCCATAATAAGATCAGCAATGATTCTATCACGAATCCCTATAGTAGTCCGTGAATTGACCAAATTGGAATCAAACTATTACAAATATCAATCAGAATTAGAGAAAAGATTAATGTGGACGTTTCCTGACTATTATTATTTCAAGAAAGGTTCCCTTTCGGAACATAAATTTATTAAGGCTCAAAATTACCCCGTAAGTAAAATCCCTGGAGTTTGGTACCCTCATGGTATACCTGATATTAAACGTAGAAGAGAAAGAAGATCGAAACAAGAAATCGTCTTACCTAGAGATAAGATCGAGGATGATGTTTCATTAGTCGGTTCCTCTGGATCAACTAAGGGAAGTACTGATGGTGCGAAGGGTAGTATTTCCAGACCAATTGTGCCAAATGATTTGAAGACTGAAGCTGATAAGAAGGGGAATCTGCAGACTGTGGAAAGAGAGTTATCAAGGACATTATACCTTCTTGTTCAAGATGAGAACCTTGGTTGGAAGTTCCCATCATTTGTTGTGGAGGGCAATGATAAGGGACTGCATGATATTGCTGAGCAAGCGATCAAATCATTAAGTCAAAATGAAATTAATACATGGCTTGTTTCAAAGACTCCTGTGGCAGTCTTTGAAGATAGTGATGATGGATCGTATGAATTTTTTCTAAAATCACATATTTTGGCTGGAACATTTGCAATGAAGGATAACACATTTAAACAATTTGCATGGTTAACAAAAGATGAAATAAAAAATCATGTCACGGAGCAGTATTTTAGAAATGTGGAATTTTTATTAGCAAATTAAAATGAAGAGAGAAAGGATAAATAATGAATTTCAAAACAGATAACCTACAGCATCGATATTCAGGACACCCCAAAAGTATATGTATTTTATAAAAGCATGTACACAAATTTAAAACATGTAAATAATACAAAATTATCATTCGTTTATATCTTACGAGGTTGTACAAATACGTATATATTCTATTTCGGAAAAGATAGGATATAAGGACAAGTAATCTAGTCTACGACCCCGTCTATACCATTAGTGCCTGTTCCTTATATAGACATATATAGCATGGTAGCCATGTATGTAAACTACTTCAAGACGACTATTGATTGAACCTACTTGGACGATCTCTTGGAATACCTTGCCTTTTTGATCCATCTCTATCTGTTCTCTCTCTGTCCATTTTCTGTACGCCTTTAGAGACTCTACTTATATTGCCTTGACGAGAACGACGAATGGAATCTGAATTCTCCCTTCTGCTACTACTCATACTCGAGTTGTTATTTTTAACATTAGCAGCATTACGAGGATCATTAGAAGAATGATTATAGTCTCCCGACAGTTTGTTATTTTTTAGCAGTTGCAAAGCCCTTTCATACTCTACCCCCCACACTTTAACTGGATCAGAGACGCCTACAAGAGTTGAAAATACCTTTATCGTATCATTCTTATCAGATAAAACAAACCAAAAATTATTGGGGAAAAATTTAACTATTAATTGGGAATTATAATCTTCAAAATCCATGCTATTTATCAATTCACCTGTATTAATATTGAAAACTCTGAACTTATTATCTCCAGAACATACAACAAGTGTCTTCCCTATATAATCGATATCCATGGACAATACGGCACCATTGATCCCATTAAATATCATAGAACAACACATGGTTTTAATGTCCCAAATGGCACAAGTTCCATCTGAGCTTCCGGTTGCTACAAACCGGCCCCATGGATCCATCTTAATTGCCGATACGGATGACCTATGGGCACATAACGAAAACCTCAAGCTAAATCTTGTACATACATTATCAGTATTACTACCAGGACTATTATCATTAATTTTTTCTTCATTGTCTAATGTTAAGACAGCAAGGTAACCGCTTTTGAATCCAATGAACAAATTCCTCCCTGAATTATCCCAAGAAATAAAATAAACAATATCATTTTTTCTTATATCTGAAACATTCAAAGTTGACACCAGCGAATAATCTTCTTTAACATTGAACAAATAAATACATTCACTCTTGGTAGTGGCAACAAGCCAGTCACCCTTGGGATCAAATGAACATTTATTAATCTTACTCTTATTCCCCAATGAATTAATAGTTTTCAATTTATTTATACTGGGTGATTGATCAGGTTTCCAAATTAAAATTTCGTTAGAATTAGAAACAGTAGCAAATTCATTCAAATCAGATGGATTAAATGATAAATCAGTAATGACACGATCATTCCCTGTAGCATCCTTCAAATAATGTTTCTTCGCCTTGATGAATGAAGGTAATTGAATATTACTCCAAACTGTAAGTGAACCATCTACTCTACTATAGGCTAAATATTTACCAGTCGGATGAAATTCTAATGCTAAGATTTCATTTGGCGTCATTTGCGATGAGGAAAACCGAGATTTGGATTTAGTGATAACATGAGTATATCTGTCGTCTTCAATGAATGAAGAATGGTTGGAATGAAGAGCAGTAGTAAAGAATTGGGAGGTCATATCATTAGCAACTTGTGTATTCATTGTTGTTTGATTTACAAATGATTGTAATTTTTTAGCACTAAGTTCTGTCATGATGCTAATTTTTGATAGTTTTTTTTAGGAGTTTCTTCTCAATGAGTCAGTAAGTTACTTTGATGCAATTGGGTAACTATAAGCTTAACCTGGAAGAAAGTTCTGGTGTATCCTGTTCTTCGAGCCAACACAGCTTTAATGCCATGTCAAACTTAGACGTTACAGTTGAAACTTTTCCATAAAGGTTATTTCGCGGCAACTTTGAAAAATTCCCAACGGTAGTTGAATCGATCTTATTTAATAACAAGTGACTGACTATTTTTTTTGAAGTTGAATATTTTTAGACCATCATTGTACTGAATGATATAAACCATAACTAACTGCCGAGAGAAATAGCTCACCTTACCAGTATGTATTGATTGTATATCTAACAACGAAGAACATTATAACTTGAGTGTCAGATCACTCATAAGATCAAGATGCAAACCGATTGAATGGTGAACTTACAAGGATAGTTGTATAAGTTTATTCTTCTGAATGACACTCTTTATTTTTTTCTAATGATATCAGCGTACGTATTGACGGAGCAAATCTCTTTATGATGAGAATTTCAAGGTAGAAAAGTGAAAATTTATTAGGTACCTGTGATGATGATATATGGGTATGATGCTGCATAGAGTCCAGCTCATCTACACACAAATTTCATATACATATATTATATATGGTGACTATAACTCATTCCTTTTCCCAGATGGTGAGAAGACAATACGCTCTTATTTTTACTCGATGAACAGTACAGCTAAAACTAGCAAATTCTTTGAACCATCTTTGCAAGGTTTAACCTTGAAGGATATCTTTTCTGATGAACATAAACACGGGGAGAAAAGGTATCATGGTTATGGTTTCTCACAAAACGAGCAAGATACCTATTGAAAGACATTGACATCTTCAGTAAATGCAAAATTATTTTCAAATACTAGGTTTTACATAGTCTGTGGATTCTATACGTACATATGTACCCCAATTGAGGTCTTTCCATTGTAATTAGGAAGAGGGGAAAACGTCTCGTAACGTAAATATACGTAGTTATCGGTGTCAACTTTTTTAGACTAAGGCTAGCTTTTCTTAGCTGTACTTAGCGGTTGCCATTCAGTTACATAACCCCACTAAACTATTTTCTTGAGGGAACCTTTGAAAATAAAGTACCGTACTTAACGTTCGTGTTGAAGTCCTCGGCAAGTTATGTACCTACGTAAAAAAACCTTTGATGCTCTCTCTTGAATGAATAAAGACCATACGTAACTTTCGAATATTGACTTTCAGTACCCTACCAATGGGTGCAAGACTTCTTTAAAGCTTTTTAAATATCTATTAATAACTCTTCTGCCGTACTGAGATCTCATCCATATTTGTCAGCAATGAGCAACAGATATCTCGATTTTTATATCGGATTAACAAGGATGAGTAATTGCCACAAAACATAGGTGGGACGTACACTCAGCAATATGTACCGAAGTTGTAGATCCTTTACATTACGTCAAGTATGCTAACGTAATCTTGCTCATATAATCCACTAAAGTTGCGTGGTAATTTTGCATCCACAACCTAACTGAGCTATGTTCTAAGAAAAGTGAAAAATATCGGCTTTACTTACTACACATTGTCTTTTTAGTACTTAATGCCTTCAAGGAAAAAAAGAAGAGTATAACTCTATTCTATGACTTCCTCCTATCAGAATTACAATGCTTCTCGTAGTAGAAAGAAATTAGATAATATACTGATGAACGCCACCGCTCCAAATTCATAGCAGTGGGTCAATTAGGATTCACACTAAACTCATGAGAGGGCTACTGGACGGCCCTTGCTTTTCCTTTCGACGATTATTCCTAGTCCATTCGAAGAAAAATATGCATAACGTACGTAACGTAGGAGATCCTCAAAAGGAAAGTCCGAGCTAAAGACGGACTCTTACGCCGGTAGTTTCCATGGAGCCGTATTTAAACCCGTAGTGCACGACCGAAAAATGCGGGAAACTTGTAGACAAGGGCTATGAAAACCGGAAGCCAAATCTTGAGAACATCCCGTAGGCCGCTTATTACGTAACTTTCGCGAAGATCTTTTGATTTACGTACGTACGTTCTTCAGATCGATTAGTAATTTTTCCGAAAAACGATACAGAAACACGGGACCCTATTCTAGAAGGATTATTCCATGGCAAAATATCGTCATCTCATCTCGTCTTATCTCATCTCATCTCATCTCCTCTCATCTCAAGTCCTCTGCTCGTGTCTCATCCCATCCCGGGCTCCCAGTTTCCTTCCAAATCAAAAATTCAAAAACATGTTTTCAATAGTACTTTGAAATAATGTTCTCCGGTCTTACTTTTTAGATTTACCGGCCCTCTTCCATTGAATAACAGTCTAACACATCTATAGAGACATAGACTACAGTGAGGAACGAACCGTGGTATCCACGGTAAATTCACAGTGTTACTATGTATCTAACTGAAAAACCCTTTCTCTGAGATTTACGGAATCTTTCCTTTAACATTAAACTTTTGGCAAAAGGTTATGTTTAATAAGCTTTAAACCATAACTACATACTCCCTATGCCTTTATTTTAATAAAATACATCAATAGATTTTATGGCATCTCAAAGGACTCACAACTGTATGTGGATGGGGTTTTCCAACAAAAAGACGAGGATCGTAAATTATACTTCAACATGACCATGATGGGGAAGTTTGGCAAGTAAAATTGAGGTTTAAAGAAAAATCTTTCATATATAAAAGACAAACGTTTTCAAAGTTTATAAGAGTATAGTTGTTGATTCAATTTACTTCCTTTGCCTTTTATTTTATTTTATTTATTATGCAACTACATCAACAACAAAAACATAAACTCCAAACAAATCATTAATAATTCAATCAAAATGATGTCTAAATATTACATACTGGTAATTCTAACCAGTTTACTGTTGAATGTTGCTTCAGCATTTGATCTTTTCGGAAGACTACATTATCTAGGGCCTGTTCAGTACTATTTCCCATTCTCTATTAAAAAAGGTAGTGTGTTTGCAATTACTCGCTGTAAACATGCTTGGTTTCACGACAATTTAAATAATCAAGGTGATATCTGTGTTAGTTCCGCAAACGTGACTGGTAACTCCTTTCAAAACGACGGTAATTTTCTTTTAAGTGACGCCACCGATTTAAGTTTAACAGACTTTTCTAATAATGGTTTCTTTGCTATGCGCGACACTGTTAGACCTATTGGTACTACTAAGCTATTCGCCAAAAATAGTTTTATTAACCTCGGTATTATCCACATTGAAACTATTTTGCAACACACTCTAGGTACAGGTGGTGCTAACATGCTAAACAGGGGCACTATTGTCCTTAATGGTGGTAACCATACGTTAAGGTCTTCTTTGGTCGGCGGAGGCTGTCTTGCTTTGTTGAAGCAAGAGGAACTTCATATTGACATAAGTACAACAGTTGATAATCTAATTTACCTGGACAGTGCTAACAAAGAAATTCATTTCTCTGGTATGCCAAACCTTATCGGATTACCTATGACTTTCAGTGGCTTCACAAAGAATCATGATTTATATTTCCACGGTTCTCAAACCTCTCGTACACATTTATTAGTTGGATCATATTCTCCTTTAACCGGTACATTAGTGATTATAACCACTCCAAAACCATTCAGTGGTGCATATGATATACTAACCAGATCAATCTACATAGGCTTCGGCTACGATATGTTCCGCTTCAACTTCGAGTTTATGACCTACAGAGGCCTCCCAGTTGTTCATATCACTTACAATAAGCAAGGGCCAAACCAGGGTGTTCCCCACAGATGTAGAATCGATGCTACTGTCCCAAACTTTGAGCAATGTGTCTCAAGTGCAGGACCAGGTACAACTTATGTATCAGGAACAACTCCAACTCCAATATCTACCATATCCAACTCTGCTAATACAAGAAGTACTAGTACCGTTTCAAAATCAACTGCTACTGGCTTGGTTAGTTCTGCTGACTTGATAAGTTCTGTAGTAACGTCTTCTGCCGATGTGGCACAAACAACTACCCCAGTCACCACAACTGCTGACTTGATAAGTTCTGTAGTAACATCTTCTGCCGATGTGGCACAAACCACTACCCCAGTCACAACAACTACTGACTTTATAAGCCCTGTAGTTACATCTTCAGTTGTTGTAGCACCAAGTACTACCTCCACTACCGAGCTTACCTCCTTCAAACCATCCATAATTTCCACTACAGAACGTACATCCACTACCACATCAAGAAAACCTGACGCTACTATTACTGAAAGAAAGCGTTAAGCATATATCACGAGATAAATATTTTGCACATCCATATTGGAGGCTCTCGGTACCGTTATCGATATGGTTTTTCTACTTACGTTATCGAGGAACTTTAACTTTTTTACTTAGAACGGTTACCTTTATATTTTTCGTTCTTATATTTTATTTTCTTTTCCTGGTGTGATTTTATAACTTTATAATGTACTAAATAATCTAAAAACAGTCTTCGTTTTAGTTCAATATTGAGTTTTTAAACCTATCTGTTGTAAAACAACATCTTGGTTTTTTATTAAGTAGGAAACGGTGTTTGTTTTGAAAATTAAAAAAGAACATTGGGGAGTGCAAAGCCTCAAAATTCTTTGGAAATATAGGCTACTTATAACTTTAAAATATACAGAAATTTATTGTAACTGATAAATAGATTCAAGAATATAGGAATATATTGTACAGAATAATAATTAAAAGCTACAATTCAAATTTATATTTTAATTAAGAGAAATAGTCTTTTATTTTCTTCAAAGCGAACTTCTTTTATAAGCCAAAATAACATATTAATAACTTTAATGACTAAATCTAACGAAGATGTGCCCTCCAATCTGGCAATTAAGTTGCGATATTTCTATAAGACTTCAAAGGGCAGACTTTTTGTATATTCAAAAACGTACCTATAAAAAGACGGCCGCAAATAAAAAACATATGTAAGGTTCAGATATATAAAACGGAACTCATGGACGATGTATTTACAGGTCCGAAAATATAATATTATTTAACCTACAGTTGTATCTAACTTCAATGCACTCAAAAGCTCCTCCAAAATTTTAGAATAGCTTGTCATAAGAATAATACTTCAAATGATTGCCTATCCAGTGCGTCAATACCTAAAGAATCATTGTAACAATCTTAGAATATTAAACTTATCACCGAATAATAAATCCCTGTAATTACTTTTGTATCTTACGTTAGAAAAGCAGTTTGAGGAGACTATCCTTAAATACATCTCAAAACAACAACTGTCCGCCATGGGATCCGATAAGCCCTGAATCTTCATAATTTACCTACTAACTCGGTAAATAATCGATCGCAGTTGGGAGTCCAGCTTATAATACTCTAATAATAATGCGTATAAATAAATATATAGATAGATCTACGTACATAATCAGGGCACAAGTAAGATGCTGCATCATCCCATTGATCGAAAACGTTTCAAAAAATGATTTACATTTCCTCCATGCATGTTAACGTTTATTACGTAAGGGGGCATGGGGGAAGTTAGGGTAAAAGGTAAAGGAAAAGAAGGTTTGATTGAATTTGTTTTGGCAGACAGGATAGGGTTGAGGAAAAATTGATGGTTAAATAAAAGCTAAAAAATTGGAACATATTTCTTTCTACAAAAATGAAGTGCAGGGCCTGGTAAAAGGGTTATAAAATAAGTTAAACTAATGGAGCATAGGCCTTAAGATAGGGCGCGATAGAAAAGGTTTTCTATTCCTTCCAGCTATACGTAACCTAACATTAGATGCCCCCTCCCCCCCGAAGACTAAGGAGTTGCGTGGAAATACGGGTTCCTCGGGGTTTCCTCGAAAAAAGACGCAGCGCAAATTTCCACGTCAGATTTATTTCCTCCGGTGAGATTTCCATTTTTATTCTTTCTTTGTTTGGAGTTCGGCTCACCACCTGGTTGGGAGAAGAGCTTTGAGAACGACATATCAAATTTTTGAACACAATGCAAGTTATGTACGTGAAAAGACAGTATCGACTGTACATCACAATTGAGCTACCTACACACAAATGTTCACATTTATGCTGAATATACCGGTATCATTCTTCTAGAAACAAGCAAATGATATTCGTACTTGTATAAGCTCTGAAGATCAAAATTCTGCATCTGATTTTGTTAATTACTTGGCAAAATCGTCTTCTACTAATAAGCGTTATAGTTAGTTGATTCATGCTGCTGAACTAAGAAACAAGACACATCTTTATGATCGACAACTAGAAAGAAATAGATGCCATATATCATTTATGCAGAATTTACTTAGTGACAAAGTTTGTCATAGTTGTCGCTTCTACGAGCATTACATTTGTGCTTTTGAGAGCAATCTTCTTTATACCCCAACTAGCTTTTCATTTTTAATAGCAAATTATAGTTGAAGATTGATTTACACCTTGGATAACCATATTCTACTTTTTCAGTTTACCTGTGGTAGCGTAGAGGGAGATTTTCAAGGATACTTCACTCTCCCAAATAGTATGATGAACTTCTGTTGCTTGTAATCTTGATATTTAAAGCAATAACCTTTATCTTCATCGAGTTTAAGATTTTTAGTTCCTTTTAAATCGTTTTCCAATTTTTTTTGGCTACAAAAAACCAAAGGAAAAATTCCCAAATTGAATATAATGTTTCCCAAATATTATATTCTGTTTACTTTAACAACTCTCATATATCAACTGGCTGCGGCCCTTGATATTACGAAAGATTTGAACCTATACGGTTCAGCCGAATATACTGACTCCATATCTATCGGCAAAGGTTTGATTTTCGCCATTAGCGGTGGTGAAAAAGTTGAATTCCAAAATAATTTACATAATAATGGGGATTTATGTGTTGGATCCCATCATGTCCATTTTGGTTGTCCTTCTTTGAAGAATGACGGTAATTTAGTTGTCCATAACCCCCAAAAATATACTGTTAGTGGGAGTATGGATTTCCTATTAACTGACTTTTTGAATAATGGGTTCCTTGCTATTCACAATAGTTTTGCATCGTCTATGTTTGGTTCGATATTAACATCAAAGACATTCATTAACATTGGTGTCATCCACATTGAAACTTCCATGAGACTTACTTTAGGCGCATCCTCCACCTCTATCCAAAATAAAGGTACCATGATTTTCAACGGTGGTAATTATACTTTAGATTCTTCCATTATTGGTGGAGGTTGTATTGCTATGCAAAACAAACATGAAATACATATTGATATAAGTAAAACATTTGACCAAACTTTCTACTGTGATAGTTACGAAAAAGAAATTCATTTCACTGGTTTACCAAATCTTATTGGCCTTCCAATAGTTTTTAACGGGTTCTCCAATACCCATGAACTATATTTTCACGGTTCTCAAACCGCACGTACCCATTTCTTGGTTGGTAAGTATTCCCCTTTAACTGGTCTTATTGTTATCGTGACTACCCCAATTCCATTTAGAGGAGCTTGGGATGTTATGACAAGATCCATTTTCGTCGGTTACGGCTATGATATGTTCCAATTTAAATTTGAATTTATCTCCCATAGAGGACTACCATGTGTACACGTTCATTATAACAAACCTTGTCCACATCCTTCTATCCCTCCACATTGTAACATTACTACCGGCCTACCTTGGGATAAATGTACAGAGTCTGCTTCGAGTTCCGCTGCTTTATCAACGATTCACTACATATCCTCATCTGCTAGCATGAGCTCAACGACTCCAACGTCATCCAGTTCTGCTGTCGTTACTTCGTCCATTCAAACCGATGAATATTCTTCCTATCCTTCTACTGGTTTAGGAACACCTTCCCAACCAGCTAACACTGCTTCTGTTAGCTCAACCGGTCTACCACCTCCATACACCACTACTGTTGTGTCTGGATCCTCCACTGAAACCGACATTGTTTCTTACTACTCCACCACCGATTCCGAAGGCAAGCCATCCACTGGTGTCACTACCATCCCAATCCCAGGCTCTTCCCTTCCTACTGTTACTGGTGCTTCTAGTGTAACATCAAACAGAATTACTTCTGGAACCTTAACTGAAAGCTGTTCAACATCATTAGTTATCACAACAAACACTGATTCCTACGAGATCATCAGCACCTCTTTTGAAGTGGACCTCCCAGTTTCCACATCACTTTCATCTGTTGCTGCCTCTTCTGGTGCTTCTGGTGTACCTCCTCCATACACCACTACTGTTGTGTCTGGATCTTCCACTGAAACCGACATTGTTTCTTACTACTCCACCACCGATTCCGAAGGCAAGCCATCTACTGGTATCACTACCATCCCAATCCTAGGTTCCTCCGCTGCTGCCTCTTCTGGTGCTTCTGGTGTACCTCCTCCATACACCACTACTGTTGTGTCTGGATCCTCCACTGAAACCGACATTGTTTCTTACTACTCCACCACCGATTCCGAAGGTAAGCCATCCACTGGTGTCACTACCATCCCAATCCCAGGTTCTTCCGCTGCTGCCTCTTCTGGTGCTTCTGGTGTACCTCCTCCATACACCACTACTGTTGTGTCTGGATCCTCCACTGAAACCGACATTGTTTCTTACTACTCCACCACCGATTCCGAAGGTAAGCCATCCACTGGTGTCACTACCATCCCAATCCTAGGTTCCTCCGCTGCTGCCTCTTCTGGTGCTTCTGGTGTACCTCCTCCATACACCACTACTGTTGTGTCTGGATCCTCCACTGAAACCGACATTGTTTCTTACTACTCCACCACCGATTCCGAAGGCAAGCCATCTACTGGTGTCACTACCATCCCAATCCTAGGTTCCTCCGCTGCTGCCTCTTCTGGTGCTTCTGGTGTACCTCCTCCATACACCACTACTGTTGTGTCTGGATCCTCCACTGAAACCGACATTGTTCTTACTACTCCACCACGATTCCGAAGGTAAGCATCCA